>NC_056741.1:1903939101-1903994101 GCF_019279795.1 Protopterus annectens
TAGCCAAGTCCAGGTATGCTGTATGGACTGCTTTGCCCTCATCAATGGCTCTAGTGGCTGTTTCGAAAAAGTCAACCAGGGTTAAAAGGCAGGATTTGCTCTTTACAAAGCCGAACTGGGTGGGGTCAAGTGTCTGTAGGCTCCCTATGTCTCTGTTTATGAGTTCCATAATGATTCTTTCCATAGCTTTGCAGACCAGGCTGGTTAAGCTTATGGGGTGGTAGTTTCCAGGATCTGTAGAGACACTCCCCTTGTGGAGTGGGACCACTGTTGCTGTATGCCAGTGTTCAGGTACATATCCCGAAGTAAGGCTAAGGTTAAATAGCATTTTAATGTGTGGGTTTAGCTCCTCTTGGAGTTCACGTAACATGCAACCCGGGATACCGTCAGGTCCCATTGATGCTGTGTTTTTTGCTTTATTTAGGGCAGTTCTCACTTGGACATCTGAGATGACAGGGAGATTACATTCAGCTGGGATAAGTATTTCTTCTTTTGGGGGGGGAAGGAGGGGAGAAATTTGCACTGAACCTGTAAGCCAGAATGTTGGCAATATCTGTGGGTTCAGTGTATTTTTTGTTGTTTTGAACCAACTCTGAGCATATCTGAGGGTTTCCTCCCAGGTTTCTAACATAGATGAAGAAGGCTTTGTGGTTATCTTTAGTGTCTTTAGTGATTTTTCTCTCAAAGTTGGCCTTGGATGTTTTTATGAGAGAACGTAGTTTTCTGTTAATGTTTATCAGAGATGTCTTCCCTTCATGGGATTTTGCTCTGACGTGCAGTAGCTTCCTTCTTTTGTTATACAATTTGTTTATGGCTGAGGTCCACCAGACAGGACGCTTACCTTTGGTGGAGAGGGACTTGGATTTGTTTGGGATTGCATGATCCATGCATTCTTGGAGATGTCCATAGAAAGCATTTGTGAAGGATTCGGCATTGTGGGATGTGGTATCCACTGGCACAGTGGGCTTAAAGGATACCATCTCAGTCTTAAGAAGAGTGAAGTCTGCTTTTGAGAAGTTTTTCACTGTGGTCTTTTGTGCTGTTTTGGAGGTGGGATATGTATATCCAGGGTGATTAGTTTGTTGTCAGATCTCACTAGTGTTGGGTATACTTCCGTGTGGAGCATTTTGTCCCCATGTTTGTGATGATCAGGTCTAGTATATTATCTCCCCTAGTGGGAGAGGTGACTAGTTGTTCCAGTGCATTTGAATTTATGAATTCCAGGAACCTTTGGGCTAGGGTATTAGGGCTAGAATAATGTACCCAATCTATGTTTGGGTAGTTGAAGTCTCCCAGTATGATGGTATTTTGTGATACATTCATATCCTCCAATGTCTTCAGGAAGGCTGAGTGCGGTTCTTGAGATTGGGAGGGTGGTCTGTAACATGCTACCAGTTGTATAGCAGTTTTGCCTATGGTTAGTTGCACCTGTATGGTCTATGATACTTCATGTGTTGCTACTAACCTGGAGGTGTGGGTGTCCTTGATGAATATGGACACTCCCCCTCCCTTTGTGGTTCAGCCTGGGTTTTGGGGCCGAAAAGCATGATACGAGGTATAGCCTGGTAGCGCTGGGGTGCTCTCAGGAGCCTTGAACCAGGTTTTAGTTACTGCACAGACGTCAATGTTCTCCATGCTGAGGAGTGCATCAAGTGCCTGCATCTTGAGATTTAGACTTCTGGCGTTGAGCAGCATTACCCTTAGTTTTTTTCCATTTTTGTTTTCTAAGGAGGTGGGTTTGTCTTTTGAACCTTGCCTAAAAAAGGCACTATGGGGGTGGCAAGAGCCTTAGCCAATGTCCGGAAGCCCAGTGGTGACAGGTGTAAGCCATCCCTTGCGAAGCAGCGTGGCTTGTTCAACATGTCATCCCAGGCAGACAGACATTGGATCCCCTTAGAATGGCACCAGTACTTGAGCCAATTGTTAAAGCTGATCATCTTGTCTTTGTATTGTAGTATCATTCTTGGTGAGGGCAAGATGCTGCTCAGGGACAGGGTCATATCAGCCTGGGCTACATAATCGGAGAGCTCCTCTATGTCTCTTTTCATGTAGTCCAGGGAGGTACGTCTCAGGACATTCACACCAGCATGGACAATATATATATATAAATATATATATATATATATATATATATATATATATATATGGATCCCTATCATATGATAGAAATCTGATTTGACTGAAACGCATTTGAAACCATAAGACTGAAATTTCAAAAGACTGAAAAGTCACTTAACTGAAACCCATAAGACTGAAACCCATAATACTGAATTTTACCATACTAAATAGTAAACTGGACCATAAAAAAACAGACTAGGTGGGTGGCTATGCCCCCCAAATCCACCACACCCTCCAATGTGGGAGGCTGTACCCCCCACACCCCCATTACTATATATACTAACTCCAAGATTGCACTACAGTGGGGGAAAAAGGCATATAACTTTCACGTACCTTACAGTAGTCTACATGCTGCAATTGCTATGCTATTTTCCTTGCTGTAGTGCGATCCTGGAGTTAGTATATATATATATATATATATATATATATATATATATATAGTTAAGGAGTGGGGGGCACAGCCCCCCACATTGGGGGGTGTGGGGGTTGTATCCCCACCTAGTCTGGTTTTATATGGTCCAGTTTAAAATGTAGTATGTTGAAATTAAGTAGTATGGGTTTCAGTCAAGTGACTTTTCTGTTTTTTGAAATTTTTTGAAATTTCAGTCTGATGGTCTCAGACAAATGAGGCAGTGTCACACTCAGTATTGTACAACAGACACTTCAGTAATATATATGTGAGCTGACCTTTGCTGGGGTGACTCAGGGGCCAGAGCTGTGATCTATGTCACTGCATACAGAGACAGCAAGGATGGCCGTAGGTGCTGGACAGCAACATGTCAGTCCAGCAAGTCTTGTTGAGACCAATTGTTTAACTTCCTATTTCCCATTATTGCATCCCCCTTCTGCATTCAATTACATGCTTAATTGTCTAACATACCTGTTATAGTGCTGCAGAGTTTTTTCAAAGTAATGCAGATGTGTATGTTTCTGTAGTCACACTCTGTCTTTACATAGAAAGGTTCAGACCTGTTTTGCATAGGCAGCAGCTTGCCTTTTGTAGGTAATTCTCATGAGCAGGTGATAGTCTGTGCACCAGTTGGCGTTTCTCACTTGCTAATTGCATCCAGAACAGGTGTGTTGTCTTTCCATTAGCCAATGGCATGCAACACAGTGCTATAATTAAGTCTTTCATGTGGGCCTTGCCCCTTTTCCTTACCTGTGAGGAGGACATTATGGAGGTGTTGGAGCTACAGCATTACAGTTGGTAGGTGGAAATACCTCTTAGAACAAGGAATGTGGAGAAAGTCCAACAGAATGTGGGAGATAGTTCCAGAATTAGGGACAGATTGTTAGTATTGCTGTTATACAGTTGGAAAATTACTAGATTAAAAGGGTTTGTCTGGGCATGCATTTTCTGCATGATTTGAAGTCTGACACTGATATGTATATGACATACCTCTCAACTGTACAGATTTCTGCAGAATGTCCAGCGGTTTGCCTCTTATGTTTGGTCTGTTCCTTAGACAATTTTTGTTTTTGGCAAATCACTAGGATAATCTGAGGATAGAGGTAACTTAATAATGACATCCATTTATGTTTCAGACTTCATATCTTTCAGAAAATTTATGTTAAAACAAATCCTGCCACTCCAGCAACTTTTTCAGTTTATAACACCATTATTTAAATTATGTCCCTATTTTTCGGCCTCTTTCCCCCAAGTATGCCAGGCTTTGTCCAGAAGTCTTGTACTAAGAGGTTCAGAGGTTTGGTATATGATTATTTGGTGACTTCACTCCTGATATAATTTCAGTGATTTAGAAGAATTCCAGAAATGTTATGAGGAAGAGGCCATAAATATGGTCCCAAACCCTGGACATTCTGTGGAAATCTGTACAGCTGAGAGTTATGTATGTCTGGCCATTGTAAACAGACTGTAGCAGTGTAGTGTGTAAATGTTTGTTGGGCTGAGTAGGAAGAGGGGCAGATGTGAGTGTCATAGATCCTTTTCTATTTGACTGTGCATGCTGCTACAGTTGCTGGTGGTCTTTCAGTTGTGTATGTTTGTAGGGCAGAGTGATACATGTCCCTTAACACCTCAGGATTCCAAGTACACTGTGACTTGGGGCAGTATATAAAGGAGTAGTGTGTGACTGGCAATCAGGATATGTTTGTTCAAACAGTCGTTATACTCTTAGAGGTCATTTGGCTTACTGGTATGTTGCTACGACTGTGGTGCAATTGGTTGTGGGTCAACAATTTCTCACTGATATCTGTTTTTCCCTACAATTACATTCCTGTAGTGCATGATATATTTGCAAATGCATGAGTAATTCCCCAAAGCTGATTTGGTGTGATGTTGTGTTGGTCTGATTGTAATTCAGAAGGTGCTGGGGGAAATGATTGGCAGCTCTCAGTGTTTTTTCCCTTTTGTTACATGACTGCATCATACCTCTCAACTGTCCAGAATTTCATAGACTGTCCAGATGTGCAACTCAGATTTTTGGTCTGTTCCCGATAACTGTTGTGGATTTCTGACAAATCACTGGGATGATGTGAGCATTAAAGTCACTAAATAATGACAATCATTTGTGTTTCAGACCTAAAATCTATCAGAAAATATATTTTAAAACAAACCATGATACTATAGCAACTTTCTAAGCTTATAATATCCATATTTAAAATATTTCCCTATTTTTTGGTCTTTGTCCCTCCACTTCGTCAGGCTTTGTCCAGACTTCTTGCACTAAGAGGTCGAGTATATATATATATATATATATATATATATATATATATATATATATATATATATATATATATATATATGTGTTTGTGTGTTTGTGTGTGTGTGTGTGTGTGTGTGTGTGTGTGTGTGTGTGTGTGTGAGTGAATGTATATATATATATATATATATATATATATATATATATATATATATATACACACACACATACACATATATGGGTCTACTTCATATGACCTAAATTTCATTTGACTGAAACTCAAAACACTGATACTTTAAAATAAAAGGTATATGCCCTTTTCCCCACTGTAGTGCAATCCTGGAGTTAGTATATATAGTTAGGGGGGTGTGAGAGGCACAGCTACCCACATTGGGAGCTGTGGGGGGCACAGCCCCCCCACATACTTTATACATTTTAAATCATACGCATGGATATTTATAACTGCAATGAATAACTCTTTGCAGAAAACAATATTTTCCTGCTTGGCTTCACTTAGTGCTGCTTATTCCCACTTAAACCCGTGCTAATTTCAAAAAAGAAAAGACAAAAAAGGTGATAGGAAAGTGGTGAAATGGAGGCATGCAGTCAGTAAAACATTAGAAAAAGCATCTAGGGATGTGGAGGATGGATGTAGGAAAGGACCATTGCTCTACAATTCTTCTGCAGTAACAGCTGTGAATGATGTGGAAAATTTGGCATTTACAGCCTCACACCACACAGGGAGGGGTGTTGGCAGCATATCTTTGTAGAGTAATTTGAGTGTAGATTGATTTATGTCACTGTACATGGGGGTCGAAATGTAGAACTATGTATGGGGCAATGGAGAAGAGCTGTAGATATGTTTTGGGAGGTAGGTTGGGTAGGATAGGTTGCATTCGCAGACAGACAAGGCACACAAGACACACAAGACAGCAGACAGGGGCAGTATATGCACATGAGAGGGGTAAACACCTTGGATGAGGAGGGTGGTTGGGAATCAGAGGCCCATGAGCCTCAAAATGGATACAGTGGCAATAAGATCCCCACCCATGGGCAATCACCACTGCACCTACACGACCCCAAAGGTAGTTCTGCTGAGGGCTGGACAACAGGAGCAAGCTGCCCCTAAAGGTGCTCCAGTCTGCCCTTGATCTAGCGCAGGCTTATATCCTACTCTTAGCAGATGACAGTGTGCACCATACCCTGGAACTTCCTCCAGGTGACCGGTTCCTCTCCTCACCCACACCCAGTGAGGGATGAGCCCCGTCCCCTGATGTGGTTCCACATGAGGATGTTGCAGGACCAGCAGAGGAGGCAGTTACGAGTTGGGTCTCAGATGTGCAGGGGCCTGGTGCCATGGCCAGATGAGGGGGGACAGGTGGATCCGCTCGGATCGGTCTTCCCAAACATGCTATGGTGTTGATATTTTACAAAATGTATTGGTTAGTCGTGAGAAAAACATTTCAAAATTAGTTATAACAGCATGCATGGATGTTCCAATTAACCCAGAATAGTGGCATTCACACAATTGTCTAGCAAACAGGAATTATGCGTATATGAAATAACAGTCAGAATTTTAACAGCATGCCAGTTAAATGTGTGGCAACAGGCCACCAACAATGCTATTTGAACAAGGTATGTTAATATATAAACAATTAAATATATGAACAATAATAGAACACAAGTCCTAACATTAGATTTTGAGACAACATATCCGTAGTATATGGATAATAATTACTGATGCAGATAAGGGGTGGGGGTAGAGAAAAAAAGTCCATTAACAACTGCATAGGTTTCTATTTTTCACAACAGTACTGCTCAATACTCTGCAGGTCTGCCCTCACTTTACATCTACCTGTGGCCCATAGCTTTTGTAGCACATACATAACTGTTAAGCTGTCAAGTTGGAATGGTATGGGGCAAAGCGTGTATACCCTGGGTACATGACTGGTGGGGACTCGTACATGTCAGAGTTACATATATGACTAACAAGGTATAGCCTGTACTGTTGCTGTGTGAGTGTGCTAATGGCATTCTTCAACTATATTCAGATCTGTGTCTAAAGTTATTGGCAACAGTGATTACTAGCTGTGATAGCGTGACACCTGTGAGACACATATGGGGTAGAGTGCATGGTGTATGTACCTATCCTGCTGTATTTTGCAGGCATGGGGTTGGACACTGGAACATTTGGAGACAAAGTTTATTAGTATACCCATTATACAGCTACTAAAATCATTTCTTTACCTGAAAACATGTGGAGAAAATATCTGATGTTATGTGATCCTATCTCGCCTACATTCTGTACTGATGGGCTCGGAGCCGATCCCTCGGCTCTGACTCGGCACTCTATGCTATAGAGCGAGGCCTCTTATTGGCTGAGCTATTTCTTATCCCAGGATGCACCACCACTAATCCCCCAGATCTCGTTTGCCGCTTACAAGCTAAGATGTGGTCTCAACTTGGCTGGGCTAAGTACTAATTTATTTAGGCTTTTCCTGCCAGGAATTTGATTGTTTTGAACCCAAAAGCTGTTTTAACAGCTATTGTTGTGATACGTGTGTGTATTTGGTGAATTTGTTGAGAAATTTGTCTTTTTCGTTAAGGGAAGGTTTCCCATTTTAGTTAGAGGGGCCTTCCCCTTTTGCTATTTGTTATTCTAGCGTTTATTTGTGGGTCAAGTACCCGTTTAAGTTAGAGGGTCTTGACCCTCTCTTTCTGTGTCTTTTTTGTGCAACTGTTTGTTGTGTCAAAAAAAAAAAAAAAAAAAAACTTTATACTTTTGATCTTAAACTGCTGGTTTTTGGTGTTATCTCTCTTTAGATAGGTGTGTTATCTCTCTTTAGACATGTCCAAAGAGCATAGACCCTCGGGGTTTAAAAAATGCGTGAGGTGTGGTTATAAGATGTCCATAATGGACGACCACTCCTCGTGCGTTTATTGTTTAGGTGCCAAGCACCTACAAGAATCATGTAGCGTGTGTCACGCCTTCTCATCAAGGGTCCTCCAGGAGAGGAAAAACAAATTAATCCTTAAGGGGTTAATTAAGCCATCCTTCGAGGAGGCTTTATCTTCTTCTCCCTCTCCTTCAAAAAAGAAGAAAGCGTCGGCTCCGACCAGTCAGTCGGAACCGACTGCCAAAAAACCTAGGCAGACTTCTCCATCAGCTCCACGGACTTCGGAGCCGAGGGCGGAACGGTCTGCCTCGATGCCTCCAGTCTCAACCCCTCTGGTTTCGGAGCCAAGGACTGGGGCATCGAGAGGCGGGTCACCTTCATCGGCTCCACTGATATTGAAGCCGATGAGGGTTGCCGGCTCAGACTCTTCCCCTTCGGAGCCGAAGTCCTCATCGGCACCGAGGGAAATTGCCTTTTGATCTCCCTCGGAGCCGATAGTTATAGAATCCATTCGGAGCCGGTCCCCCAGTCCTTTGGAGCCAATAGAGAAATCGGTTCGGACCCGATCGGTATCGTCCAGATCATCCAAGATGTCTGATTCGGACATCGACAGGGTGCTCCTAAGACTCTTCCAGTCTCCGGTGTTCCAAAAGTTAGTTTCAGCTCCAGCCCATTTGACTTCGGAGCCGATGGTCCAACTTGCTACTATGGTTCCTCCTCCAACAGCCTTGGCACCGTTGGAGCCGGTGCTGATGGAACCGGTGGAGGTTTTAGGGTCAGGCCCGACCCTTACTCCAACTCCGGCTTTTGGGTCAGAGTTCGGTATGCGGACCTCTTCCGTCGGCCCCGGGGGGATGCTTCGGGATTGATGTTTTCAGTCCCAAGTCTTCCTCTCGGTGCGTCGGCTGCGGGAGTGCCGTCTACCATCGTGGCCATGGAGGTGGGACCCTCCCAGGATTCTGGTGGTCCCGCCTTCAGGGCTATGAGGAGTGCGTTAGCCAAATCATCTTTGGCTACCTCCACGGTTTCCCCAGCTCCTTCCCTGCATACCCGAGACTGGGTCTTTGGCAGTCCCCCTGTCCTTAGACAGCGGAGCCCCAGGGCCTGAGGTTACCCCCACTGGGGTTTCCCCCCCTCCTGGAGGTCCTTCTGAAGCTTCTTCAGAAGAACCCCCCAGGAAAAGGTCGTGCAAGAGGAAGCACGTTGACTCCCCTGATGAGTCTCTTACATCAGACACTGATCTCAATGATGCAGAAGGGTCCCCTAATTCATCCTCGGATGATGTCTCCTTTGCAGACATCCTGGAAGCCCTTAAACAATGAGGCGGCTGGCAGACCAAACCCCCTTCTGATGATGAGTCGGTGTTCCTTAAGGCCTTCGGGGCTCAGACCTCCGCCTCCTGGGTGTCTCCGCCCTTTGACGAGCTCTTGGATTTGATCTTTCGAAGGGCGTGGGAACACCCAGACTCTGTGGAACCGGTGCTTGCTCGTCCTAATAAGTTCCTCTCAGCACCCCCTGAAAAAGAGTTTCTAACTAAAGGTGTGGCTGTAGATGCTTTGGTGGTGGCATCTGCTACCCAGCAAGATGTAGCAGAGGCTTCGACGTCCGTCTATCCTCCTAATAAGGAGTCTAGGAGCATGGATCGGTACGGAAAGCGCACCCTAAGTTCAGCGGCCTTTACATTAAGGTCCTTGAACTACCTTACGCACTTTACTAGATTTCAGAGGGATCTGATTAAAGAACTTTCCAATACCCTCTTGGGTAACCTGCCTGAGGAGCTGGCCCAGATGGTTGGCTCTCAGCTGGCTACATTATCGTCCATTTCAAACTCGTCCATGAGGCTCATTTCTTATGCGGACGAGGGGGCGAGTAGAGCGGCGGGCACAGGCATTGCTCTACAGAGACAAGCCTGGCTCCGCCTGTATCATTTTGCAGAGGCCTTTAAGTCTTCCTTTGCCGATGCCCCCTTTGATGGGTCCTCCCTGTTTGGACCCAAGGTAAAGGACACACTGACCCGCTGCAAACAGACTCTGACTGCCGTAGGGGCATGATTTTCCACTCCCTTTCGGCCTTATCCCAAGGCTAAAAGAGGAGGGAAAATGTGGTTCCGTAGATCTCAGAAGCCTTACCCCTCTCAGCAGGATGTTCCCCCTTCCAGAGGCAGGGGAGGGGGAAATTCTTCTGGAAGATGCCGTCCCAGAGGCGGCAGGGGCCCTCGCAACACTGGAGACCGCGAGTCCTTTCGTGGCTCTTCAGCCTTTCACAGTCCCTGAGGAATTGCCCGACTGTGCAGCTCCGGAGCCAGTCGGGGGTCATTTTTCGAAGCACCTAAAAGCCTGGGAAGGTATCACTCAGGACCGTTGGGTGCTTTGAATTATCGCCGGAGGTTACACCATCCCTTTCTCTCACTCTCCACCTCAGTCCAAAAAAATCCCGGACCAGCCACCCAGTCAACGGGAAACTGCAGCCTCAGAAGTTTCAAAGCTGCTGCAAAAAGGAGTCATCCAACCGGTCCCCGCAGACCAGATCGGATTAGGGACTTACTCAAGATTCTTTTTGGTGCCAAAAAAGACCGGGGACTTGAGATGCATTTTGGACCTCAGCATTCTAAACCGTTAAGTCAGAAAGTCCAAGTTCCGAATGGTCACCCTACAAACCATTCTCCCATTGCTGGAGAAAGGTGTTTGGATGTGCTCCATAGAGCTCAAGGACACTTATTACCATATCATGGTACATCAAGCGTCCAGGAGACATCTGCGCTTCAGCCTAGGAGGCAGTCATTTTCAGTTCCGTGTGCTGCCCTTTGGTCTCACCACAGCCCCCAGGGTGTTCACCAAGTGTTTGGCGGTCGTGACTGCTCACCTGAGAAGTCTAGGATTCCAGGTGTTTCCGTATCTAGACGACTGGCTCCTAACTGCCACCTCCAAGCATCTACTACTGCAGAGCCTACAAGCCACTATATCACTGGGCAATTCCCTTGGAATCACCTTCAATTGGCCAAAGTCTGTGTTGCTGCCATCTCAACGCATAAGATTCATAGGGGTAGAGATAGACTCAAACCGAATGCGGGTCTATCTACCTACAGACAGAATACAAACCATACAGACTCAAGTTCGAGCCTTACTTCCCAGGTCCAAAGCCCCAGCCAGAATTGTCCTGCAGCTTTTGGGATCCATGTCCGCCACGGTTCTTCTAGTCCCCTTGGCAAGGTTGAACATGAGAATTCTTCAGTGGCTTCTTTCAGCTCAGTGGTCCTTTCAGGAACTCCCTCTCAGTCAACTCATATGGATCACGGAAACCTGCAAATGGGACCTTCGCTGGTGGCTAGTGCCCTCCAATTTGGATCAGGGACGACCCTTTATCCCACCTCCTCCTGCGGCCAGTTTGACCACGGACGGTTCCCAGATGGGGTGGGGGGGCATTCCCTGGGCAGGTCAGTCCAAGGCAAATGGCACCCAGAAGAGACCCTACTTCATATCAACATCCTAGAAATGAGGGCGGTGCTTCTGTCCCTTCAAGCCCTTCACGATTACCTCCCTCAGGGCGTAATTGCCGTTCACTCAGACAACATGTCAGTTGTCTGGTACCTGAACAAACAGGGAGGAACCAGATCCTATCCTCTTTGCAGAGAGGCCATGAGAGTCTGGAAATGGGCAGTCTTGACCAAACGCTTTCTAGTGGCTACTCATATCCCAGGCAAGTCCAATGTGATAGCCAACAGACTGAGCAGAACCATCCTCTCTTCTCACGAATGGTCTCTGAACATGACAGTTGCAAGTCAGATTTTCAGCAAATGGGGAGTTCCGTGTTGCAACCTCTTCGCGACTCCACTGAATGCGAAGTGCAAAAAATTCTTCTCCCTAACCCCAGCTCCGGGGAAGAGCCCCATGGACGCACTAGCCTGTCCTTGGCCCACCGGCTTGCTTTATGCCTTCCCACCAGTTCCTCTCCTTCCCAGGGTGATCCAAAAGGCATCTCTCTTGGGGAGCAAAATGATCTTAGTTGCTCCTTACTGGCCTCGTCAAGTATGGTTTCCCTATCTTCGGAAATATGCTCTGGAAGGTCCATGGTTCCTGGATCAGATCCCAGACCTTTTGGTTCATCAGTTGGGACTATTCCACCAGTCCCTACACACCTTAAAATTGACAGCTTGGCTCCTCCTCTTCCGATTATAGTCAGGAGTCATACGTTGGATCCAGAGGTTGTACACATCTTATCTTCGGCCCATAAGTCTGCTACAAAGAAAGTGTATTCTAGCAAATGGAAAAGATTTGCTTTTTGGGCTCAACTCCGGGGCCTGGATCCCATCACTATTCCCGTATCAGAAGTACTAAAATTTTTAACTTCTCTTTTCAATCAAGGCTCTTCAGTCTCTACCATCAAGGTTCAACTGGCAGCGATTTCCAATTTTCACGAATCTATAAACCCACCTTTAATGAGCAACAGATAGTGTAAGACCTTCTTGAAAGGTGCTGCGCTTTTAAGACCTCCAATTTCTCATCCTGCTCCTCCATGGGATCTCGATGTGGTGTTACACGCCTTAACTTCCTCCCCCTTGGAACCAGCAGCGACATGCGATCTAAAATTTCTATCGTGGAAGACTGCTTTTCTGGTAGTGATTACTTCTGCCAGAAGAGTTTCAGAGCTTCAAGCTTTGTCTGTAAAACCTCCGTACTTGGTTTTTCACAAAGACAGAGTATCTCTCAGGCCAAATCCTTCCTTTGTTCTTAAAGTTTGTTCCAGTTTCTGCCTACAACAATCATTAGAACTTCCAGTCTTTTTTCCAAAATATTCTAACAAAGCGGAATTCATATTTCACACATTAGATGTCCACAGGCAGTTGCATTTTTATTTAGACAGGACCAAACAAACAAGGAAAACAGATCAGTTGTTTGTATTCTTTGCAGACAATAAATTGGGCAAAGCTGTCACAAAGGTCACTATTGCCAAATGGATCAGGGACTGTATTACTCAAGCTTATTTTTATTCTAACAAAGAGCTTACCACCTCTGTCAAAGCTCATTCTACAAGGGCTATGGCTACTTCGATAGCATTTCATTCTAAGCTTGCCATTAGTGACATTTGTGCTGCGGCTACATGGTCTTCCCCGCACACTTTCATTTCCCACTACAAATTGGATGTGGCATCTAGAGGACGAGCTTCATTTGGTTCCACAGTGCTCAGGAGTGTTTTCCAATGAGCCACCCATGATTTAGGTGCTAGGGACGCTGTCCCATCAGTACAGAATGTAGGCAAGATAGGATCACATAACATCTTTTAGTTATGTACTTACCATAACTTTAGATGTTTGGGATCCATCTCGCCTACATTCCCAATAACCCACCCTCCTTCCCCCTTCCTTGGAGATCAGAGGATATCAGAAGGTCCGAATCCTGTTGTTTTCATCTTGAAACATCTAACAATGTTATATAAACAAGTTGTGCATGTGTGCATGAATGCGGACAAACAAGATCTGGGGGATTAGTGGTGGTGCATCCTGGGATAAGAAATAGCTCAGCCAATAAGAAGCCTCGCTCTATAGCATAGCGTGCCGAGTCGGAGGCGAGGGATTGGCTCCGAGGCCATCAGTACAGAATGTAGGCGAGATGGATCCCAAACATCTAAAGTTATGGTAAGTACATAACTAAAAGTTAACACTACCTGACTATTTGTACACATATTCAGCATTACTTCTCTGTACATCTTCACACATCTTAGTTCCACTCCCTGGATTCAAACTATGATCTGTGTGTGCAATAATGAAAAACATATCTACTTCTCAATAGACTGAGCTACTGGCAAACAACTGTCGCTTGCTTGACTGATTTCTGCCTAATACTCACATGGTTAGACAGTCTGACCTTGTAATTTAAGTGGAGTGTCACCAAAGACTGTAGTAACAGTTGAACATACATGCCTGACAGATAGTTCTTGTACTGTGTATTAATCCTTTGAAAGTGGGTGTACACATTTAACCCCTAGTAGATGTGAATGTGTGTGATCTATACAGAGTATAGCAGGGTGATGGGTTGCATACCTGACTCATATCCCTTTGGATAGCATATATCTTTATTCCCCACCTATTACACTCTCATACTTGCCTGCATCAGGCTACCCACATTCAGGACTACATGGATCTGAAATGCAAAGGTTAACACAAGGCAATGCTGCAGGGGACATATTGTAATCCGTTACACATTACTAATCAAGGTTCAGATGTTAATGCAGGACATATTTCATACTTTATTTTTATCTTGTTTTGCACATTCTATTTCTTCAACAACAAACCAGATTAAACACAACAGTTTGTGATATAAATCTTTATTTCAGTAGCATAACACAGTGCTTTCTTACAGTTGATATTCGACATTCAGTATTACTGCATACCCTGTAGATCAATATTGGTCTGACAAACATTTTATTTATTCAGTACACTCAGAACACACTATACCTACTGCCAGTAAACAATGTACTCCTTCTTATTTATTATGCTATATACTGCAAGATAAATCTGTACTCACTAGGCTCTCATCGCAACCTTGCCAATCTCTCAGTATGGGCCTCAAGATTGCTAGCTCTCTCCTCTGCAGCTGTAGGGGAAAGGAAAAAAAAATAAGCATACATGTCAATCACATAGGCTAAATTTTGGTAGTGATATGGGTAAGATACTTACTCACTACTGGGGCATCCCCATGTTTACCTTCTAGGATCCATTGGGCCAAGAGCACCCCATTCCTACACTTTAGGTCGGCATAATACCTGCTCACCAGTTTGGGGGATTCTAGTAGCACTGGTAAATCACATGCCAAATGGTACCTGGCTTCTGTTTTGTACTGTGAGCCCTGGTACTGGCCGTGCAGCAGTCTGTGATCATGGTCTTTAACAAGGAGATGAGCAATGACCCTGGACTCCAAGATGCCTCAGTGCTGTGCCTGAAAGCACTTTCCCTCTCCCATGCTAGACATAGTTTCTGCAGAGATCAAACACCAACAGTTTCTGGCTGTTTTCCCACCTGTGTGATTTAATTAAGGCCATATTCCTACCCTTTGCTGTCATGGACCATTTTTGAAAATGCTGAGTGGTGGGCAAACCCACTAAGCTGAGTTGAGCAGATCTTAAAGGGGAAAATGCTGAGCAGTTCTTAGTGGTGTGCAAATACACTCAGCTGAGCTGAATACTGCTTAGAATGAGACTTCTAAGCAATGCTTATACCAGCTCAGCAGAGCTAAGGACTGCTACCCATTGCTCAGTTTTCATTTTAAAAAATATTTCAGAACTGCAAATTAATTAATTATTACTGACATATTATTAAGTGTATATAATTTACTTTACATGACGTCCCCCTATGTGCTTTCATTACACTACCTTGGGGTGTGACTACACTGTATGGGAGACGTGTTTACATGGGTGATTTCATATGTTATATAGGTTCATAGGTTCATAGGTTGGTACTAGGCTATCAGCCCTAGGGCCTATACAAGCCTAGCCATAACAATTCCCTGGCTATTTCTTCCCACATTATTTACTTTCCTGGACCCCTGTCTAGCAGGGTGACTGACGTGATCCCTGGGGTGAATTTCCTTTCTCCCATCCAATCGTCAAGGTTCCTCTTGAAGTGGTCCAAAGAGGCACTCTGCTTGACATGTATGGGCAATCTATTCCAGAGTCTGGGGAGTCTCTGGGTCAGGAATCTATCCCTCCAGCATGTTTTGTTTATTGTGATGACAAGGTTTAGATCCCTGGAGCGTTGGGTCAGGAATCTATCCCTCCAGCATGTTTTGTTTATTGTGATGACAAGGTTTAGATCCCTGGAGCGTGTAGCTCTGAGGGATTGGAATTTCTTTAAGTGTAGCATGTCCAACAGCTCTGGGTTTGACATGGCCTTGTATCACAGAAAGTGTGATAAGAGACTTAGGGACACAGGTGGACAGTGGTCTCACCTTCAATAACCACATCGCCACAACTACACTATCCACTGATGCTTCAATTTTAGGCCAGTTATACTACCTTGGTTAACAAATATCAACTACTATACCATGTAAGAAAATAAAAAAAATTTTAACAATGCTTTCCCATGTAAAAATGGAGGGCCTGTTTTGGTACTCAAACCATGAAATGCTGCATGCAAGGCCAGGAATCTAACCACTACACTATCTTGTCATTATGGATTTCAGCTATATATTTGTATTTAGCTCCTATACTATAAGATGTTTAAGCAATGCTAAGCAAAGCACCGTGACATGCAAACCTACTCAGCTACGCTTAAACTTCACTTATAATGGGAAAAAAAATTAATACAACCACTTTCATTACATATATTAATACTAATGCTGATTCATATTTGGTAATGCACTACCTGTCATTCTATCAACTTTCTGTATGTGCAATATGTTTTACATTTGCCCTATTTTGGGACCTTTGTCCCACATTTATTTCATGGCTTTATCCAGATTTCTTGGTGGAAAAGGTTGAGGTGTGTGCATACCTCTCAACTGTCCAGATTTGTACAGACTATCCAGATGTTTGGCTCATATTTCTGTTTTGTTCCTCATAAAATTCATGGTTTTCTGAAAATCAATGGTATGATCTTAGGATTGAAGTTACTAAATAATAGCATACATTTGAGTTTCAGACTTCTAATTCTTCATAAAATGTTATGTTGAAACCCACCCCATTACTCTATCAACTTTCTAAATTTATAAGGGCTGCACTTAAAATATGTCCCTAGTTTTGGATCTTTGTTCCCTCATTTTGTTGCCCTTTACCTGGATGTTGAGCACTAAGAGGTTGACAGGTATGGCTGTGTTGTCTGAGGACACACTTGTACTATAAAGTGCCATACAGCACTTTGACAATGCAGGGGATGTGTTACAGTTCCTGTCACACACCCCCTGTATTGCTTCCCATTCACACTCCATCTTTCAGTGTCCATGGACACTAAAAAGACTGTAAAGTGCCGTACGGTGCTTTCACAATGCATGCAGGGTGTGCATGTGACTGCATTGCTTCCCATTGATAACCCTGCTTTCAGTGTCCATGGACACTGAAAGCATTGTAAAGTTGCGTATGGCACATCCACAATGCAGGGGGTGTGTGACAGTACCTGTCACACACACCCTGCATTTATTTCATGTCCTACTACCTACTTCAGTGTCTGTGGACACTGTTTTATTGTTATTAATTGCTTTCAGTGTCCACGAACACTGAAAGCATTTAAAAAGTGCAGTATGACACTTTGAGAGTGCAGGGGGTGTGTTGGATCTGCGAGCACTACTGCAACACACCCCCTGCACTCATTCAGTGTTCATGTCCACAGATCCATCTCAGTAGAACACCTTCATTAATATGAATGATACGCTGCTGAGAAGGGTTTGTGGATGCGAACACTATTCACTCTGTGTAGGAATAACACTATTCCTATGCAGAGTGTATTGAATCCTGGGGGGTGATAATTTTCTATCTGCATTTTTCTTAGAAATGGATGTATTTCAAATAAAATCTGGTTTAATATTTAACGATGAAAAAACAAAAATCCTACCGATAAATACAAATAAGAATAGAATAAAAAAATCATTAAATATATTGTCAAAGAGAAGAAAATCAATTATTTAAGAATAATTATAAGATATAACATTAAACATATAATAAAATATAATCATACTAATAGTATAAACAATATAAAGAGTCTCATAGACAAGTGGAATACAATTTTCTTCATGATGAACGAGAGGTTATCTATAATCAAAATGATTATCTTACCAAAAACCTTATGTATTATGCAATCAAACTAACTAACTGGTAAAATACTGTGTTGCTGAAGTTGAGACAAGTGCAATATCTCCAGTGTAAGGATACAACTATTTTATTAAACAAATCATGTTTATGCAAATAAAACAAGTGCTTTTGTCCACCCAATAGTAGAGTTCTATAGTTAATTCTACATCAAATGCATTCATTTTTAAATATCAAAACGTTATGACCTGATTGATCCAGCCAGACAACAGTCTCCTCCCTTTCCTGTATTCACAAAGATGCAACTGCTTCCTTCAGAATTCGGAAATAATCCCATAAGCGAGTGGAGTGCTTTGTCAAAAAAAAACATACTTATGCAAATATATATGTTAAACTTCATAATGCTTAATTATAAATAAATACCAACATGGATGCCCTCAGAAACAAATATATTAAAAAGTCTCTGCTTGATTGGTATATTTGCTTAAATGTGATTTGTTTAATAAAATAGTTTCATCCTTACTCCAGTGGTATTGTACTTGTCTCAGCTTTAGCACTATGGTATTTTACCAGTTAGTTAGATTGTCTTTGTACACTTTTTAGTTTGTTGGGTCTTTATATTATACAATCACTAACATTACCCCCAACAAAAAGGTGTATTAAATAATTTAGCTCTTTAGTTTTGAGATTTCTCTGGTATCCTAAAAAAACAAGAACTGCTTTAAACCATCATATGAGAGACTGAGCAGCAGGAGGGATAGGGATACCAGATCTAGAATTATATTCATTATCATCAATTACAGTATAAAAACAATATATCTTTGGATTAATAACACTTACACAGCTAGGTGGAAAGAGCTTTTAGGAAATCTTCTTATAAATTGTAAACATAATAGGTATTCTAATAATTATTTCATACTAAATAACAGTCTTTATTGGTTATTATAGCAATAACCCACGCCTGGGTGTGGGTAATGCTAAATTTACCCACGGTTGGCGTGGTTTGGTCCCGAGGGTGAAGCCCGAAGGACCAAACAAAGCCAACCGTGGGTAAATTTAGCATTACCCACACCCAGAAGTGGGTTATTGCTATTATACCATGACATTATTTAAGAAAAGAAACTATTACTTTTCTTAAATAATGGCATAGTATAATGCCTGTTTACTGCCCTTCCGCAGATGTCTGGCATCCGTGGCAGTTCTGATGTACTGCGCGCCTGCGCAGTACATCAGAACTGTGGGCAAAAGCATCTCCGTTGCTTATTTTAAAACTGTCTCGCTATGTTAAACTCATTTAACATAGCGAAACACTAAAAAAAAAGCAACGGAGATCTTGCTTTCTCCATTGCTTTTTTTAAAACACTGTCTCGCTATGTTAAACCCATTTAACATAGCGAGACAGTGTTTTAAAAAAACGAGTTATACTAATGGAAAAAATTCCGGGCGACCGGACCTTTTTCCATTAGTATAACTCGATTTACAACGGGCACGCTGGCCAATCAGCGTGCACGTTTTGGGGGGATCATGGTATAATAAAGGATTAACTTACAGAAAAAAGTCACCAAAAAAGTGACTCCTATTTCACTTCTACTATATTAAACACTTTTAAAACATTTGCATACAGAAACCTGGTATACAAAGCATGGATCTTCCTTATATTTCCTATGGCATATACCCAAAACAAAATCTCCACCTCAGAGTTAGAAATAATGATCACATTTAAATTGAAAACTCTACTTTATTGGTTTCAATTAATGAAAGATGAAAAGCTACATTCTGTTGATTATATTAAGAACAAATATAATTTAGATAAACACATGTGGCTAGATGTATAATCCAGCAGACAACACATAGAAGGTGAAATTAAGTTAAAGCAACCAAGGATAAGACATTGTATCCCAAAATTAATTGAATATCAAATATTCTTAATGCAACAAAGCACAATAGGACAGGGCCACTTATCTCAATTATATAGAGTTGTGAGAAGAGAAACAAAAAGTTGCAATGACAATTATTGGAACTATTTTACCCAAACTGATAACAGACCAAGTGAAAAAGATACAAAAATTAATTGTATTATCTCTTAGATGGAATCTCTTTACTTGAAAAACTTTTAAGAGATCTTTCTTCACACCACATAAAATTGAATTAATATTCAAACAGAAACAAATTTGTTGGAGATGTACACAAGAACTTAAAGCAGATTGTCAACACATGTTTTTGACTGCACTGTCTTAACACCTTATTGAACTAACATTAATCTCTTTTTATAGACTTTTTGGAGATATGTTTGTTTTATTTAAACCACTAATCCTTTTTAACACTTCTATTTCAATATGTGTTACAAAAAAAAATGAAATATCACATTTTGTGGTCTATACTATATAAAGAGAGAAGGTTTATAACTCAGAATTGAAAGAACAATTCTAAACTCTCCTTCAAAGAATTTATAAATATTGCAACTGAAGTCTGTCATCCAGAAATCATTACATCCATCCAATTAAGTCAAGAACAACCAGGACTACCTCTTTCTACAATGCATGGACAAAATTTAGAGATCTGCTTGACAAGCAAAAATAACTGCATTTTAGATTTAATGTAATGTATAATAACTTGAATGACTTGATTAATGGACACTCCTATAAATAGCTGTTTTTCTTTTGTGTGTGAGGTTTAGTTGAATTTTTCCATTTATCATGCTCACAAATCTCTGACTCTAAATATTGTTATGATTATTTTACAAACTGAAAACACAATAAAAACATAAAAAAAGAATAGCTATCCCTTCAGGCATTATGCAGCACAGGTCTGACCAACTTGAATGCTGTATTTTTGCAGCATAAACCTCCAGAGGCAACATATCTGGAAGATGGACAAATGGGATCCCCTTGTAGAGTATTGAATCAGGCCCCCATCCACCATACCAATATCCCATCACTTGGCTGTCTCTCCCCAGTTACTATAAGCACTGTTCAAACCTATCAATGTCCATACTGTTTTCTTCTTTATTTTTACAGTTATCACATAGATTTGTATTTCATTTAAAACTTTTATTTCAAATCTTGCAGAAAAACACAATATCAACCATTTTCTTAACAAAACAAAACAAAACACTCTTGCATTGAAAACAGACTTAGCATGAGAAACAGTAAACTTCTCTTCCCTTGACATTTAAATTTACTGAAAATGCATCTAGCAACCCATTAAACTACAAGAAGTGCTGGGATTCATACTCAAATAGCATATAGTTATTCATACACAAATAGCATGTAGGAAATACTAATTAATGTCTAAGGATGTAGGAATTCAAAAGACAAATGTAACAGCCCAGGACAGCTAAATGGACTTGTGTCCCTTTTCAGCAGCAGCTGTCCAGTAGTACTGTCTTGTGATGAAACTTGGCAGAGTCAAACAGAAGATAGATGAAGGCTGAGGGAATCAAACCATGAACTGCTGAAAGCAGCTCTTTAGCAGTTCATAGACTTAGTCACCTACACAAAGTACTAATCAAACCATTGTAGCTGAAACAAAGCACATTTCACACCTGTGTGCCTGCAAAGAAAAAAAGCTTAATTAAAAAGGTATTAATAGTTAAAGAGTATTGACATTAAACTCACAGACTTCATGCTGTCCAGTTTATTTCAACTAAATAAAAATCACATCCAAATTACATGCCTCATGCAACTATCCTCCTGTTTACTTCAGTTTCCTTCTTTTACACCATAATTACTCTAGCTCATAGGTACTAGTAACTAGGTTTGAAGTCAAGGAGACAATTGAGGATCCTAGCCCAAATTTTCAGTTGCCCCAAAGCACTGTCTGGTTAAGTGACACCAGTAAATGAGGCAAAATCAGAGATGTTCTGCAAAACTGGAGACAAATAGAAGCAGACTACTCTAAGACATTTAAAAGATTATCAGATTTTGCATGTATGTTGTGAACCACAAAGACTGTAAAACTCTAATTACTGACATTGACTGACTATAATCTTCAGTGATGTAAAAGAAAAGTAATGGAGGGCTGACAGTTCATGTTGAGGATTAAAACTGTTGCTACCTGTTGAAAAGGTACAGGGCATAACTATGAGCCAGTCACTTCACTAAACAGCCCTCTCTAATTAGGGTATTACACACACACACACACACACACACACACACACACACACACACACACACACACACACACTGCTCAAGTGCCTCTTCTATCCGGTACATAATTCTATCTTCTCATGAAAAAAATAATTTCTTATCATTCATATTGCTTTATAATGTGAAAAAGAAATTTAATCTTTTGTCCTGTTCTTATATTTAATATGCGCTAGCACTGATATGAGATTAAATCTTGGTTCAGTTCCTGAAGAATCTCTCATTCACTGTGCTCAGTGAGCTTGTGAGTTCCCATATCATTGGCTTAAAAGCTGAAAGCATCTGCCAATGTAAAAGGCTGGAGCTGTTGCATGACAACCAGGAAATCCTAATCTTAAAGAAGGAAATTTGGTTTGCATGTTAAGCAAGGCGGGAGAAACATTTATGTTTTTCTTTTTTTTTTTTTTTTTTTAATTTTCTATGGCAGGAGCCCCTGGCCAATAACAAGCCCTAGGCAGCTGCCTAGGTTGCCTAGTTCTGGATCTGGCCTTGCATATGCACCAAAAAGATTGACAAAATCTGTGCAGTTAGATTTCCAATTAACAATAACAACATCAACCATAGTCAGACTGACAATTCAAATCCATTTTTTCTACCTCATTAGTTTAAAAGATTTCATTTCTAGCACAAGTAACCAAAATTCTGGGTGTAAAAGACCCAGTATTTTTTCCTGATCACCCAGGAGGTGGACTCAATGATTCAAGTCCAGAATTCACTAATCATTTGACAGCTCCATACCATGTACAGATAATCTGCATTAGTTACACAGCATATCCAGCATATGCTATTATCCATACAATCTATCTTATGTAGTCTAACAGGACATTTTTCATTGATGTAACAATTTACACCATATGAATGGTATTTGAGCGATGACTCTAAACATTTTCCCCTATCCAAATTTGCTCTCCCAATCATGTAATGTTATTTCCCTGCCTAGCTGTGAGTCAGACTTTTTAAGAGTCTAAATTGCCTTGCTCTTTACTAATTAGTGACCAGTAACCAATGGCTGTAGTACCTTTCCCTACTTGTCTTTTGTCCAATGCTTTATGTATAGTGGTCCCTAGTAAAGCTAGTGTCACTTTAGGATGTTTTTGAATCTTAGTGTCATAGTAGATAGATCTGAGTTGTAGAAACTGGTCAATATTTCACAAGTGAACATTTAAAATTCTGTAAATGGTGTTGAAATTCTGGAAACTCTCTAATTTCCCCTGAATGATATCCTTCCAAAATAAATAAACTCTGGGCATCCAGTTAAGCCAAAAATGGCTTGGTGGCAATCAGATATTGATTCTGTTCCCATATCCCATCTCATATCCCAAACAGGGCCTTGTTTCCTACCTGACAGCCTTTTACTTATTCAAATGTTAAGCCCACCTGAATGCCAGATGTTTCCACCTTGATGAGTTCTTGGATTTAGAGTGATGGAATAATGAAAATCTCAAGAATGAGCCTTATTGGTGTCGGTGAGCTCCTTATTTGCATGATTTGATTTAGTGCTATTGCATCAGAGTATGATGATAAGCCATGGAGTTGGAGTCCCCCTTGTGCACAGGAACTAATAAACTTTTTTTCAGAGGAGTCCTGGACATTGACTTAATCCAGAAATATGAAAGAATCAGTTTTTGGAAAGTTTGCAGGTATTTGGAAGTACATACATTAGGGAAGTGTCTGTATAAAAATAGAAATCACAGAAGACAAAACACATTAATAGCATTGATTCTAGCAAAAAAAATTTAAAGGTTTAAAAGATGCCACAATATGTCAACCTTTGTTAAATTTCATCTATGACAGGTTTAGTATTTTCCTCCAGCATCACCGACATACTTCTTGAAATGATTATTCCCGTGTATTTACAGGCTAAGGACAGGTGCTGAAATCAATGGGAAAAAGTAGGAATACTTATTACCCTACCTATTTGTGTTTGAAGACATGTGCGACAAGCTTCAACTGGGTTTATCTTGTTTGAACTGTTGTACACCAAGCTTCCAAGAGGACTGTTTGACACTGGTAAAGAAACATGGGAAGAGAAGAGGACATCACTTGATCATGTGATTGAGATCTATGTCAGTTTCTAGGACAGATTCATGCTGGCTATGCCCATAGAAGAGGAACACATGCAGAAAGCCCAGGAAATGAAACAACATACCCAACTTAGAGAACACAACCCGTGAGATCAGATATTAGTGTTAGTGCAGTCTATGGAAACCATTTTTTGTGAGGGTGAATGAAAGAACCGATTGATTTGCTCAAGAGAAGAAATGCAATAAACTACAAGGGCAGACAGCCAGGAAAGAGAAAGATAAAAAAAAATAATGTTGTGAAACAATGGAAAAATGGACAGTTCTAGACTTAGTACACAAGCTGACAATCATACAGGTGAGACCAGAGAATCTCTACCTGAAATACAGCTACAGGAATCCTTGTCAAAAGTAAAAATATGAAAAGTGAGATAATTTCTGATCATAGTGTCATAATAGAATACTAGGCTATTGACCCAAGGGGTCTTTTTAAGCTTAGACATGCTCCCAATAAAATTTGATAGATATTGATTCCCAAAGGTTTTGTGGGGGTATGTATATTTGGACATGGGTTGCTGAGAATTTACAAGCTTCCTCTCTCTAATAGAGACATAGGTACCACACCAGTGGTATATTTATGGATTCCCCAAATACTGATCCTGGGAAGCTTATTTCAAGGAAGGAGGAGCCTTTGAGACACATACCTTTCTCTCAAGCATTTCCTATTTATGCTGCAGGCAAGGTTTAGGCTCATGTAGTGGGTATTCTTGATGCTATTTGTTTTATGGATGTGAAACAGGTTCATCAGAACTGGATAGGAGAATGCTTTTTATCAGATGGTCCTCACAGACTTATGTTTCCCAAACCATGCATACTTATTGTGAGGATTATCTACAGACACACCAATTGCTGCATATCTCTAGCCACTACATACCAGAGGGGGCATTGTATTCAATGACTGGTCTTAGGACAGCAGAGTACAACAGATCCAGGTGTGGATCTAGATACCATACCTTTAATTGTAAGTTGGGCAACATAGAATGATTTTCTCAGTACAGTAAAAACATAATGATCAAATGCCAAATCATATTCTACATGTATTCCCAAATCCCTGACTACAGAGTCTACTCTTAGGGGTACATTGTCAATATAGTAGTTTGCTAGGGTGACCATCTTTCTGAAAAACACTATGATGCCCGTTTTGGCATTTGATTTGAGACCATGATTCTGGCACCAGGTATTAGTCTGTGTGAGGCATTCGTGGAGGATAATTGTGTCTTGAAGTATGTCAATGACTGCATCCAATTTGCAATCATCTGACAACCAGAAGCCAGTGACATTAGTGTTGACTTCAGGGAAGTAGATTCCAAATAGGAGTGGACCAAGCACCAAGCCCTAAGGTACCCCATTAGTAACTGGCCTCTCTGTGGAGGTAAACACCACTATTCTAACTTCAGATTGTAAGCCAGCTGGCTATCCAGCAGGTGATGTAGGGGTTTACATCTAGTTTAGTGAGCTTTACTACAATGCCTGAGTGGGGAATAGGGTCAAATACTTTGGCCAGGCAATATGCATCATTTTGCCCTAGACAATTGCTTTGTTGACCTTTTCAAAGAGGTCCATCAGACTGAGAAGGCAAGACCTAGATTTATAGATTCATAGATTAGTACTAGGCTAACTGACCTTGCGAGCCATTTTAAGCCTAGCCAATTATCCCCTGTGAGATTCAAACACTGTACCTTGTGTTTGTAAGGCAAACACCTTAACCATTAGGCCACCTGCCCAAATGATTTGGTTCTAATGTTTGCAGGTTACCTATGTCATCATTTAAGAAATCCATGATTAGTGTCTCTATATCTTTGCATAACAGACTAGCCAGGCTTATGGGCCAATAACTCCACAGGTCCATGGATAGCCTGCCTTGCACAGTGGAATAGCTGTTGAAGTCCTCCATTCATTTGGCATGAAATCTGTTTGGAGGCTGTGCTTAAGTAGTGATTCCAGTGGACCTGATAGTTCATGTTTCATGCTGTTAAGGAGATATCTGGGGATATTATTGGGACCATTTAATGCAGTGTTCTTGGCCCTGAAAAGGCCTTGAGTATATGCTCTCTAGTGATAGTTGGGGGGAGGGGGTTATGGATCTGGGTATTTCCTGAGAAGCATCTTCAGGGAGACAGAGGTAAAACTTAAGTTAAATTTGTTGGTCAGGAGATGTGTTATATCTTCTGGCTTGATATAGGTAGCCTATACACCATTGCATCAATTTGGTTTATGAGGGTGGCCTAATGGTTAAGGTGTTTGCCTTAAGGTGCAGGGTTTGAATCACACAATGGATAATTGGCTAGGCTTAAAATGGCTCGCAAGGGCAGTTAGCCTAGTACTAATCTATGAACCTATAAAAAAAAAATATATATATATATATATATATATATATGGATTTGTGCTCTTTCTGTACTATGTGTTTGTATTTCTCTGGAGCTTTTCTCCCCAGGACTCCACTGAAAATGGGCTCCTTGTAGCCCAATGGACTATCCTGGAAAACAAACTTTAAATAAATAAAAATATTTTATACTGAATTTCCTGCCTGCACTTATTTTTAAAATCGTTTTTTTCTTAAAACTTGCATTTTATCTGTCTCTGGCCTAGCACTCAAGTGTGGGGTCATTTACTGCACTGTTCTAACTTGTTGATACTTGTGAACCTCTGCTTTTCTTAAAAAAACAAAAAAACAAAAAAATCTTGCTTTTTTCCCACTTTTCTGAGATTTAAAAAAGTTCAGTTACAGATTTGCTGTTCTGAACTGTTTGTAAGTTTCTTGGAGGCCATTGTTTGCTTGGGCTAAATGGAAGTCTCTGTGTTCATCAGTGGCAGTGATAAACATTGAGCAGCCTGCCTGCACCTGTGGGAGTGGTTACTGCCTTGAAACTGTAGTTTTATTGGCCATTTTGGGTCAATTCTTAACTCTTTGATCTCCCTCTCTTAAAACCCTCTTTTGCACAGTTTTGCGCGTTTTTGCGCATAGCGCAACATCGGGCAGCGCCGCCTAATTGGGTTTAAACTATTCCTGGCTCCACAAAGTCTGCTCTTCACTTTTTCCCTTAGAACTGCTCTATCTCTCAAATTAAACACCATATTCTCATTCTAAGGCCCCTCACTGGTCCAAATAAGTAAATTTACAAGATAGCACTAATAAACCATAAGCACTACTTACTCTTATACTCTCTATGATTACCTTGTCCCCTATTGGTCCATTTTAATTCATTTCCCTATATTACTCTAGCATGTCCAAAGGTCAGTCAATGGTTTCCTCTCCAGTCCAGCTGGTGAATCTGGGAATTTTGAGGCAATGTTACAACTGTCTCATGTACACGGACAACCCTCTCCTCCTCCAAACAGGTTCAAATATATGTGAGAGGTGCAACCATATAGCCAAACTAGAGGCTGAGATCTCTCATCTCAAAACTGGTGTAACCAGTCAGGAGGAGAAGGTAACCTCACACGACACAATTCCAGTATCACATAGTCCCACCACAACAGCGAACCAAACACATAAAAACACAAAACATACTCGGAGGCTCTAAATAAAAATCTACCTAAGCAACAGAGACCTCCAAAGCAGACATCCAAGCAAACGCTACCCCAAAACAAAACACGTACAACACATAGCACACAAAGTCAGTGTGCCAAGCAGTCACAGTCCTTAAGGCTGAATAACACACCTGATACTCTTGTAATAGGTGACTCTATTGTCAGACACACTGACGTCCCACTCACCAGGCTGAATAAAGAGAAAGTCACAGTGAGCTGCCTGTCAGGCGCTAGGATCCACCACATAACGCAAGCACTCAGGTCACTCCAAAGCAAATACAAATATGACTCAGTCATTGTACATGCTGGCATGAATGACCTGAGACGTACCTCCCTCGACTACATGAAAAGAGACATAGAGGAGCTCTCTGATCATGTAGCCCAAGCCGGTATGACCTTGACCTTGAGCAGCATCTTACCCTCACCTAGAATGATGCCACAGTATAAAGACAAAATGATCGATTTTAACAATTGGCTAAAATTTTGGTGTCATTCAAAGGGGATCCAGTGTCTGTCAGCCTGGGATGACATGCTCGACAAGCCACATTGCTTCGCTAGGGACGGCTTGCACCTGTCACCCCTGGGCTTTCGGATATTGGCAAAGGCTCTTGCCACCCCCATAGTGCCTTTTTTAGGCAAGACTCAAAAGTCAAACCCACCTCCATAGACAGCACAAGGAACAAGAAACTAAGGGTAATGCTGCTAAACGCCAGAAATCTTAACCTCAAGATACATGCACTCGAAGCTCTCCTCAGTATGGAGAACATCGATATCTGTGCAGTGACAGAAACCTGGTTCAAGGCTCCAGAGAGCACCCCAGCACTACCAGGTTATACCTCATATCATGCTTTTCGGCCCCAAAACCCGGACCCAACCACAAAAGGAGGGGGAGTTTCCATATTTATCAAGGATATCCACACCTCCAGGTTAGTGGCATTGCACGAAGTATCAGAGACCATCCATGTGCAACTGACAGTGGGCAAGACTGCTTTTCAGTTTATAGCATCCTACAGACCACCCTCTCAAAGTCAGGAATCCCACTCGGCTTTCCTGAAAACATTGGAGAACATGAAGATCTCTCCGAACACCATTATATTGGGCGACTTCAACTACCCAAACATAGACTGGGAGCATTACTCAAGCCCCAGCACCTTAGCCCAAAAGTTCCTGGAATTTATAAACTCAAATGCTATGGAACAACTAGTCACCACTCCCACAAGAGGGGAAAACATACTAGACCTGATCATTACCAACATGGGGACTCTATGCTCGATACCAGAAGTATATCCCTCTTTGGTAAGATCAGACCATAAATTAATTTCACTGGATATCCACATCCCGACCCCACCCCCAGCCCAGAAAACCACAGTGAAAAACTTCTCAAAAGTGAACTTCACACTTCTCAAAACCAAAGTGGAATCCTTCAAGGCCCCAGGGCCAGTGGAAACTACGGCCCAAACTGCAGAATCCTATATAAGCGCATTCTACGGACATCTCCAGGAATGCATAGATCATGCTATCCCAAACAAAATCAAGACCCAATCATCCAAAGGCAGGCGTCCAGTCTGGTGGACCCCAGCCATAAATAAACTGTACAACAGAAGGAGGAAGCTACTACATGATATTGTTTAGGGAAGGGGTATCTGATACCCTAATATGTAATGCTGGGGATAGGTGCAGGGGTAGAAACAGGGGTTAGGATTAGCACATTAGTAAAGCTGGGAAGAGTGGCTTACTCCTGTGTGCTGTTAATAAACCAGTTCAACAATCAGTATTGTGAGAAGATATTGAACACAGTAACATCCTTATTCAGATATTAAGCAGCATTTTCACATTGATAGCAAGCAGAAACACTACAGGAGAATTTTCCTTAAAATCACTGCCAAAAATCAATTACTAGAAAATGGAAATCAAAATTTAAACCAGCTGTACTAGACGTAGTGAATATAGTGACAGAGATAAAGCAACTGGAAGTGGAATCTTTCAAAAAGGATAGGAGCAAATTTATCTTCCTTACACTCATGCAAATTACATTGTGTTATGTGTCAATGTATGCATCAATTTAGCTAATTTGTACTGAACTTGCTAGGTCAAATATTTCTACAAATTCAACAACATTCTTTGAAGCTTTGCTAGTGCCTTATAATGTGACTTTTTCAAAACACTCTGCAGTGGCTTGGGGTCTCAGTCCATATAAAACCAAATATTACCTAGCCTGCTCATTTCTCCATCTCAGCCCCTCCTCCTTTCTGTCTCATAGATGTCCCCAAATCAGCATGTATAAACTCTGTGCTGTCAACTTATAATGTCCTATCATGAGAAACACTGACACAACGCAATCTATATATTTGTATGAAGCTCTCTATACATGCAACTTAATCTTGCTATTAATGTACTAGTGGTCATATGCCTCTACCTAACTCTCTGTCTAATCAACTGTTATGGCCTTCATCTCCTCTGTACCCAGCAGCAACTGTAATATTTACATATATACTAAATGATGTCACTGCACTGATATGCATGCGATGTCTTGCATACCTAAAATGTTATTTGTAATGCAGCCTTGTATTCTATAATTTGTATACTGCTTAATTTACTGTATACCGTCTAGTTTATTGTATTCCCTCTCACTAACATGTATAATGTCTGTATTTGGATTTGGAGCTTTTCTCCCAAGGCCTTCACTGAAAATGGGCTCACTTTTGGCCAAGTGGACCTTCCGGTAAACAAATGCAAATAAATAAAATAAATAAATAACTAAATATATAACTATGGAACTTTTGATGAACCAAAATGTGTGTCCAGCATTTCTTTTTCTGTTTGCGCAAAGTAGATCTAAGCTTTAGTCAAAGTCCTTGCCCTGTACACTACTGACTTGCTTTCCTGCAATAATCCTGCTGCAAGCTCTTCTTTTAGACAATATCCATGCAAAGTATAATTGGTTGGGAAATATAACATCAGACCAGAAGTCTCTATAACTAGTGTTTTAACACTAGCTATAGAGACTAGTGTTTTAACATCTCAAAAATGTTATCTAATTCCTGCAACCAGGCCTAAGAAATATTATGCTGTATTAGCCTACTGCCTAGGCTGTTATATTTGGCAAGTTTGGAATGCACTTCATGCCAAGATATTGCATAAAAATTAGTATTTGAGAAGAAGCTAGAGATGAGGAAAGAGTCCAACTGGGCATTCTTATACTTGGAGAAAGCATATGACAAGGTCCCAAGAAAACTGATATGGGCAGTTTTGCAGTGGTTCAAAGTCCCAGAAACCTTGGTAGAATTAGTGCAGTGTGTACAAGGACCCAATGTCTTAAGCACAAACAGTGTTTGGTCTCACAGAGGGGTTCTCAGTGGGAGTGAGTGTGCATCATGTTTTGGTTCAACTCTGACCCCACTGCTGTTTTAACTCGTGATAGAGTACATTAGCAAACAGATCAGAGGGAACAGATCAACAAGGTTGCAGTATGCAGATGATGTGGCAAACAGGCTGGCTCTAACCAAGAACTTTAGCAAAGGATAGGAGAATAAAATGCAAAATTGAAGGCACAAGTGATAAAATTCAGTATAGATAAGACAGGGGTAATGGCAGCAAGTTGAGGAAATCAGAAGAAGTTGACAATTGAGATAGGATGGAAGGCAGTAGAACAGGTTAACAATTTCAAGTATTTGGGAGGGGTGGTTGAGGAGAAGGGAAGTCTGAATGAAGAGGTCAAAGTTAGAATCAAAGGGTCTGCATTCAATTGGCATAAAGTGTCAAGGGTAGTGTATGACAGAACAATGCCAAAGAAGCTGAAAAGTAAGCTGTACAAAACAATGGGATGACCAGTACTACTGTATGGTACAGAAACCTAGGCAGTAAAGGCACAGCAGATTAGGAAGGTAGAGGTGATAGAAATGAAGTGCCAGAGATGGGTGGTAATATGCACACTGTATGACAGACAAACAAATCAGGACAAAAGAGCAGAAGCCAAAGTAGCTGCAATTGCAGAAAATATCAAAGAGAACAGATTACAATGATTCAGGCGCATGTACAGAAAAGCAGAAGACAACCTGGTGAAGAAGATTTGGGACAGATGGGAAAATGGCAAGAGGAAGTCATGGCATCCAGCAAAAAGGTGGTTGGACTGTGTGAGAGGAGTTCTGTGACAGTCAAGCATCAGTGCTTAAGAAGGCAGGAGTGTGGCATTGACTTGGTAGAGACGGCGACAGTTGTCGTGACACCCTGACCCCATGTAGAAAATGGGAAAAATGGGGTTGATGATGATGCTAATGATGATGATGATGGTGAGTGTTAGAGGGTGTGTGAGTGTATGTGAGGGTTTGCATGTATCAGTGTATTTGCGAATGTGTGCCTGCATAGGAGGTCACAGTAGGGTGGGGTTAGTGAGGCAGTAAATTAGGAGTCTGCCTGTGTGTGTTTATTAGAGTGAAGGTGTGTGTGGGTGGGTAGGGGGTTGGGGTATCTGTCTTATCTCCACTCGCCCCTTGAATAATAAGCAAAGCTTGCAATGTTGTGTTGGTGGGAACACTTGCAACCAGGGATAAGAGTAAACATGTGGGTTGGGTGGACCACTAGCCATCAGAGATAACTCTAAGGACATGCATCAGGGGAACATTAGCCACAGTGATAACCTTTTCCCTCATATTTTAATGAACAAATCAAATGGGCCAACTGCAAATGAAAGTCTCTGCTGGAAATGAACCAAAGTAATGCAAAAATAACCAGTGAGACTACCACAACCGTTAGCATAAACTTTTATTAAAACAAAGGATGAGCGCTTTTACGTCTTCTTATGTTTCTTCAGAGCCATACATTAAACTAAAAATAACATCCTTATAAAACAGCTGTTACACCAGTCAAAAACAGATTAAAATTATGACCAATCAGAAATGTTCAGACCATTAAGAATTCAATTTCCTCCCTTTCAGGGCTGGTTTTGAACAAACACTAACATTAATCCCTGGATATTTATCTGCTTGCAACTTAAGTATGCACTTTCCATTTTTTCTATATAATTGTTAACATCTCCTCCTCTAAGACTAACTTGCACACCTTGCAAAACTCTAAAAGAAAATTTATGTCCCTTGTTATCATTAATATGTTTAGCCAAAGCATTCTTCATATTCTCCATCTTGATGTCATACAGACGTCTTAAAATTCTTTCTTTGAACATTTTTACAGTCTTTCCAACATAAAAACATGTGCAGATATTACACATGGCTAAAAAAACAATATGAGATGTTTGACAATCTGCATAAAACCTGGGTTCAAAAGTAAATCCAAATAAAGGATGTTTAAAATTGACTGTTTTCAGATAACTGTACAGACTTACCTCCTACAAGGAAATGTGCCAAATCTTCCTATCCTTTTTTTGTGGTTGGTTAAAGTTACAAAGCAAGTTCTTAAGGTTACTGCAATTCTTGTAACCAAATCTTGGCTTGCATCCTATAATATCTGCTACCTTAGAGTCATCAGTCAACAAATGACAGTCCTTACATATAATGTTACATATAGAATCAACATCATTAGTAAATTTAGTTATAAATCTTAAACCATAATGTGTGGAGGTCTTACTCTCCTTATCAATGGTATTTTTACCTCTATAGCCATCAGAATAGCAAGGTTTTGTCTTATTGCGCCTATTTTCCAGAACATTATTGCTGATAACATCTATTTGCTTCTTACCATAATCTCTGGCTATGAACTGTTCAGTAAGTGACTTGATGGTTTCAGTACAATCTTTTTTCTGTGGTGCATAATCTAGACACTCTAGTAAGCTGCCCTTTAATGATATTTGGAAACATGTCTGGGATGCATACTCTCATACTGTAACAGATTATCTTTCTAACATGTTTTCCTATACAAAATCAATACTGAATTTAGAGGCTGTAATGGTAAATCTTAAAATATCAATAGTCGTGTCTGCAAAGGATAAAAACGGTTGTAAGATCATTTCATCATCAGCCCATAAAATAAATATGTCGTCCACAAAACAACAATAAAACTTAATGTATCTGGAGTACAAATTATTAAAAAGTACAAACTTATCTTCCCAATAATACATTACCAGATTGGCACATGAATTTGCACACGAGGTCCCATGGCAACACCCCATTTCTATAAATAAAAATCATTACAGAACCTAAATACATTATTTTCCAGTATTAATTCCAGTAAAGTACAAATAAGCACACTGGTGTTACACGTTTTAAGTGTTACTAGCACAACAGGTAGCATACTTGCATTTTAATGCAGAAGGCTGTGGGTTCTACTCCCACAACATATTGATGGATTGCTGATACCAAACTGCGTTTTGAGTGGGAGGTTGGCATAATGGTTAAGATGGTTGTCTTATAAACCAAAGGTGCATGGTTTCATTCTCACATAGGGTTATTGGCTAGGCTTTAAATGGCCCGCAAAGGCAGTTAGCCTAGTGCCATTCTATGAACCTATATAATACTCTATGAACCTATATTATATTTACTCATGACACTTAAAACCTCCCTTACAATCTGTATTCCAAAAACATTGGGTATGCTGGTAAAAAGATTTTTAACATCAAGTTTCACTAAAAACCATTCTGATGCTTCTTTAGTAGTACTCATAAACTGGTACAGGTCTGTCAAAAAATGGTCAGTGTCCTTCAACACAGTCACTAAAGAACATAAAACATATTTTAACTTCTCCTCCACAAATATGGAAAAGGGCTCAGTCACCCAACCAGCCCCAGCTACAATGGGGACATGGGTGGATCTACAGAGTCCTTGTGTATTTTAGGCAAGCCCTTAATTACAGGTATTAAAGGTTGTTCCACACAAAATAACTGGTACAGCTGTTCATCTATCCCTCTACACATTAGCAAGTCATATAACATGCTCTGGACATGCTTCACTAAACTATGAACAGCCTATCTGTATTAACATAAGTTTTATCCTCAGTTAAAAGAGAGTTCATAGAGTCGCAGTAGTCAGTTGCATTCATAACAATCACAGCGCCTCATTTATCTGCCGGTCTAATGCACATTTTGTTATTATTCATTAAAAATATCATGGTCTTCCTTTCCATAGGACTTAGATTATAAAAGTTTTTCTTATGTGGAGCAGTCAACAAACGTATAATGTCATTTTGACCTACTTGTACAAAAGTGGTGGTAGCTTTGGATTAAATGTGTTGGGTTTCTTGAAGGAATCTCCATTCTTAAATTGTTGGTTGCCAAACATTAAGTTTAAGTTCAGTGCAACCATATGCAAATCCAGCAATACATCACTCACATTTGAGGATGTTGCTGGAATAAATGTTAACCCTTTAAAACAGAAAATTCACTATCACTCAAGCTGTAGTTAGATAACTTAACAACAAGATTGTTCACCTGCAAACTTTCCTGGCAGTCTGCTGCCGTTCATTTGAAAGATTCCTCTTCGGATGCCCTCTGCTCGTTGAGCGTGTCATTGTTCTGGACCTCACCTTTACTGGAAGTGAAAAAAATCAGTATTTATCAGCTTCAGAAGCTAATTTTAAGTTCAACACTTGCTACTTGCCCTGACAGTAGCTGTTAGTTACTTACTGATATTATTTATGCAATCATCAATATGAATAATTTCAGATGTTTTGTATGATTTAAGAATTTTTTTATCTTCTTATTTGTACCATGAGTGTTGTTTGTTCTTAAACTCCTCATTATATTTGACTCTTGTAGGGATGCACAAGTCTAGGTAGGTACTTATCTATGTGGGATTAGAACTAATTTGAATAAAAAACTTAGTGCTGATGTCTTGTCTGTTAATATTACAAGCAAATCTGGATAGAGCACCATAGAGCTTGAGGAGGTTGGTCCATTAGAAATGCCTGAATTCATAATTATTGATTACAGGGGTTGTATAGATTTTGAAAGATAATGCTACAAGCCATGATCTGACTTAACCAAGGATATATAGACTAGATGAGTGGTATATTAGCTAGGATCAAGTCAGGAATATTAAATCCTATAAAGTGATTTGTTAAACATCTGTTCCATAGCATTTTTCCTGCTAAGTCTAAGAATCTCTGGGCATAACTGATTTTAGAAGTATTTTTGTTCCAGTTTATTTCATTTCATAGTTTGAGTTTACTGCATAGATGTCATAGTCCAGCAGAACACAGGCTCCAGTTTCAAGGAATAAATTGTACTCCCAAACCAGTTGTCCAACTTATTCTTAAAGATAATTAAATAACTACATTGCCTGACATAGAGAGGCAGCCTGCTCCAGAACCTAGCAATGCCAGAAGAAATAAATATAGTCCTCAAAGCCATTTTACATTTAGGAACTTGGTGACGTTATTTATTGGTCTGCAGTGAATCAATATTCACTAAGAGACATAATTCTTCATCATGGAGAAGAAGGCATGCTAAATATAAACTGCTTAGTACCCAGTGATACCGTATTGAATATTTATTGACTTATGCACTATCAAAACCAATTTTATAATGAGTTATTCTTTTCATAAATTTACTTTGGACTCTTCCTATTAATGATAGATCATCACTTTAATAAGAGAAGTTCGGGTATTTTTTATTAGGACTCCTGGCATCAGAGTCAAGTCACTTTACTCTGCTCCAAGTAAGAAATGAATAGGTTGGACTGTCCTAAAATCTGAACAAAATAATTATTGGTGAGAAAGAATTCCACAATACAACAGTAACACATTTTTCTTCACTAGATGAATATTTATTTAGCAATGCATATTCTCTTACCATATCATTTCCAGTATCCATTGTATACCAGTATGCACGTTCCTAAAATAAAGAATAACCATCAGGCAAACATCTGGAATTTTATTTTGTTTGATATTATACAAAATATCCCAGGTGTCATGAAGGAAGGATCTCAAATGTTATGGCAAAACAACATTAATTACAAGGTCCATGACCATTTCAAGTGGCTCCTCAGTTTCTGATCCTTTTGCTGAAATTATACGTTGGAAAGTAGTTTATTGCTGCTATCATGTATTTTTGGCATACTGAAAAAAGAACTACTGGAATCCTTGGCTGTAACACACACATATAAAAAGTGATAATGATCAGGGACAAGCCTCTAATTTTCTTATAACTCCAGCAGAATATTGACAATGTACTTATATGTATCTGATATTTCATAAAAAAATAATGCAATATAAAATGCTTCATTTGCCAATAGTGTCAAAATACATTTATTATACTTACACATATTCAAAAGTATTACCCGTCCTTATCGTTTTCTATTTTTCTCAAATCATTACTGTCCTTTATCTGAAGGTAGCATGTTCCTGCTTACACAAATTGCAGAATTTTCCAGTTGGTGCATTCTTTATCAGGTAGAAAAGTGAGCACAGCATCACATCACCTCAACAGGTACCTAATTTTACTTTCACATACTTTTTCAAATGCTTCTATGGTTCATTTAAAGGAGTGTCACTTGTACTCCTCTTTCTTAAACACATTTTCTCCAGTGTTGGTGATGACAATGTTTTCAAAATGTTTAAATTTAGTGTCTGCTTAAGCTCAAGTTCATTTAACATGTTCACCATATTTTCCATCGTACTGGAATCACATTTCTAAAGTAAATGTTTGGATTTGAATTTTTTTGATAGTTTTCTGGACAGACAGAGAGACACACCATGTAGGAGTGCATGTATAAATAAATGCATATTTTATTTCTAATCAGGCAAGGGGAAGGTGTGTGTTTCAGAACTTTTTCAGTTATGATTTATGACACAGGGCATAAGGACAGGGGTAAATGCAGGATATATGGACATTTTAGAATAACTAGTAAATAATAATGTTTTGGGGAGGTAGGAAGAAAGGCTGCCTAGAGAAAATCCATGCAAATATGGGAAATAGCATGTAAAGGTCACAATATATAAGATCAAAGGTTCATAAATGAAATAATAAAAACAATTTCCACCAAGAAAACTGTGTTCTGGAAAGGAAAAAGAGCAAACACTGTTTTCAGTGGACCATTGCCTGCACCTCACTTTAATCACTTAGTATAATCAGTTCCGAAGTTTTACAGCTCTGAGAAAGAGCAACAACTTGAAATTACCTTTGAGTATAACACCTGTTTTTTATAATTTTTTTTCTCACTAAAGTTGAACATTGTGTTTGTCAAACTGCAAATCATGCAAGCAGTGATCTAAGTCAGCTAACCCATGCCCTTCAGTGGTTTGTTATCAAACAGTACAACAACAAACGCTATTGTCTGAGCCTGCAAAGAAAAAAAGAAATCTCTCTACTGGGAGTTGCTGTGGCAACAGCAAAAGCCGCAAGGTCAGCTTCAAAGAGTTGCTATTTTTCCTCCTGATGTACAGCTGTGAAATGCCCATGGTACAAGGGAATATTGATTTATTTACTCTTTGAATGACCACTTTCAGAGATCATAATTTAACACAGCAAGCAAGGACTGCTAAGTCATGCTCTTTAAATCACACTATTATATATAAAGTAATTGTAAGGTCATTTGACAAAAGAAAAAAAAATGAATTAAACTCTGTATTTGTTAGATTTCTTGTAACATCTGAAAATGATTAATTACATTATACAATTCTGTAAACTCTGACCAGATAGTAAGCAGTTATCAAAATGACCCATTAATTTCTCTGAGCAGTGTTATTTGTCATATATTACTGTTGCAGACAGGAAAATCTGTTCTATATTCGGTGACTAAGATAAAAAGTAGTACCTATATAAGTCGTAAAAATTCTTAAGTTGTACTGTTGTGCACAGTAAGCCAGCAGAAATAAACCAATAGTGTACACTTAGCCTAGGCTGTTAGTATAGCCAAGATCACTGCAGAAAAGTTATTTATGGACCAGGAGCTAGCAACCTGATCGTAAGCATCAGTTTTAATATGAAGATCAAGAATCAAATGTACTGCAAAGGTAAAGTAATTGAGGGAGTTCAATAGCAGATCTGATATACTAATGTTTCAAACTAAACAGCTTCTTTTAGAAAATTGTTTAACTGGCACTGAACACACTCAGATGCTGTGATAGCTCGTTGTACTAATGTATGCTTGGATAATGGCAAAACATATTTTTGCTCATTGGAAACAGAATTGATCCATCAATACTATAGCAAAATAAATGATTCTAGGCAAACTGCAAATGCTCTAACTATGCAGCCATAAGTCATATCTTAACACAATTCTGTAAACTCTGACCAGATTGTAAGCAAAGTTAGAAGTATCCTAAGGTATCATAGCCCCTTTTACACTATAGCTATAGTCTGCATGAGTATTTTTAACATTTTTTTTAGTTATGCAGTGTTATAGTCAGAATGTCATGGTTTCATCATAGGCTCTTGTAGCAAAAACACTGCTCTGCCAGCCAATTACAATAAAAAAGACACACTCCAGAATTTAATAAAATCCATGTAAGCACCGTGTAGGGTCTACACAGATTATATCCATGTTCGTGGTCATGGTTCCCCCTCAGCAGTGGCCATGCATATAAATGTTGCAGAGAGGGAGCCAAGGAACACAGTTATTGAATCAGTGTAAGGAGAGGTGTAGTGTTAACTGTGGCTACAGATGAGTATGAGATGCCCTACAATATCCTTTGTTTAATTTTAATTTTAATTTTTTTTAAAAAAAAGCATATTTGAGCAGCGCAGAGCGCAGCAATGCCAAGCTCCACTCACACAGAAGATTGCAGACACCTGCCAGACATCTAAAATAGTAACCAGATATAATTAGTTATTTATTTAAAGCTGTGTTTAAGTGTGTCTAAGCATGTTTGTGCAGCACAGCATTGTGCGGTGTTCAGTGCTGCTTATATGTAGCTCAGTGGTATATGTGAAGGTATACTGGATTTCTTAATATTCTCATAGCTAAATGGTTAGACTTATGGCTTCACATGCAGTAGGCCCAGGGTTTTGGAAGGCAAAATATGTATTCAATTCTGATAGATATATTATGCATTTCTTTTATAAAATATGGCTGCGCTCCACTCTGTTAAGCTCTGCTCAACTATGCTTAGACCTGCTAAGCACTGCATAAACATGGTATCAGCTGCCAACATTTGTGCACTGCTCGGCTCTGCTTGGCTGGTTTGTGCACTGCAAAGCTCCACTAAGACTATGGTTCAGTCAGTTTACATGCTTCTCAGCTCAGCTGTGCTGTTTTGCATGGTGCTAAGTGATGTGGCACTTTTTTGAATGTTGCCCAATGACATGTAAGAGTGGAAAAACAGGCTATATTAAGCCCAATAGGGGGAATACAGCAGAATCCATTGGAGATCTGTCACTGATAGTATGCTATAACTGGCAGTGGTGAAGGTGTGCACTTTTGGGCACCGCATTGGGGTATTCTGGAGTCCAGGGTCATGGTTGGACTTCTTGTGCGATACCATGATGACAGGCTGCTGCAAGGTGTTTTCTAGGGCTCAGAGTGCAGGGTGGAGTCTTGGGTTCGGCTGACCAGAGAACTCACCAGTGTCACTGGTATCTCCCGCACAGGTGAGCAGTGTTGTCACCACTATGACGACCTGAAAAGATGGAAGAGAGGACTCTTGGACACTTGAGTCTAAGAAGCGAGGGCAGTGAATGCCCCACAAGTAGGTATGTACTTCTTCCTCTGTTTTCCCAATATGTACTCTGAATGTCTGCAAAAATGGTATGCATAATGGTGTGCTTCTCTCCCAGCAGCTGCAGCAGAGAGGGCTCACAATATCGAGTCGCATGCTGAGCTCTTGGCCAGGTTTTGCTGTGAGTGTGATGAATATGGCTGTATTATGGTAACTCTAGTGAAATAAGCAAGAAAGTAAAGGGTATACAGTAAAGTTTGTAGTGCAATAAATGTGGACTTAGAGCTGTAGTGCAATAAATAAATAAAGCCAGCTATAGTGCAATAAAAACATGAAACAATACCAGTAACTGCATTAAAATATATAAAATAAAGTTTTTAGTGCAATAAATGTGGAATTAGAGCTGTATTGCAATAAATGAATAATGCCAACTGTACTGCAATAAAAACATGAAACAATACCGATAACAGCAAGGGAAATGGTGTACATCAGGACTGTGTTGTCGTAACCATTGCAGTAGAGCTGTATGCATTGAGGCTGTAAGGTAAGGAGCTGCAGTCAAGTATAACACTGTAATAGCTGTAGAATGCAAATCTAATGGCTGCAAATTGTATTGGTCAACTCATATAAGTACTGTTCAAGGCTGTCTCTAGGCCAGTATTGGTCACATAATGCTATGTCATCCACAGACATCAGGTAATAAAGGTATATGGGTGAGGTAGCCCACTCCATGAGTTGATATTGTTTGTTGACTTAACAGATATGTTACTGAAATATAGCTTACCTACAATTTGCGTTATGCTTGTATTTCATGCATACACATTCTACTGTCACTGCAGTCTAGTATAACACTGTAGTGGTACTACCAGGTCATATTTTGGTTTTAGATGAGCTCTAGGCAAATATCAGTCAGTAATCAGCAGTGACTCAGTAGCTCAGTCTGTTAAATGCTCTGTATAGAGTAAATTTTTCCACACACAGTCCAGGGTTCGAATCCAGTGACATGTAGCAGTAAATATTACAGTAGCAGTCAGATTTTGCTCACAATTTCTCTCTCCACAGGAACTACAGATAAATGGGTGAGGTAGCCCATATTATGAGTAGATAATTATGTGTTTAGATGTCACAAACTGCTAAAATCATTAGCAAGAATGTCTTTATCAGCAATACTCAGTCAGAAACAAAATGTGTAATCCTGGTATGGCTGTATGCCTGGAGTGTCTGTTAAAAGTTGCTGCAGTCAATTAATACATTCTATGCAGATGTCCCCTGGAGTCACTGCTATTGGGTTCTATTCCCATGCCTGCTAACCAAGGTATGACAGCTGTTTAGTGTCTGTACTGTAGACTGCAAACCAAATTGTAGCTTGCTACAGATCCCCCAACATACCCCAAGATTCTTACTACACCTGTCTAAACATACTGGGAAATATTAAGATAGAACCAAACACCCTAATACTGGGTAATTTTAACTACCCTGCCATTAACTGGGAAAACTAGTCATGTACCAACACCTTTGCCCAACGGTTCTTGGAATTCATAAATTCCTATGCCCTGGATCAACTATCCCATAGTCCCACCAGGGGCTCCAATATCCTAGACCTGGTCATTACCAACATGGGAAATCGATGCTCCACACCCATGGTCACCCCCTTGTTAGTCAGGTCTGATCATAAGCTAATCACCCTTAACATCCACTTCCCACCCCCACCCCCCAGTAAGGAAACCTCCATAAAAAACTTCTCCAAAGCCAACTTCATGCTACACAAGTCAGAACTGACAAACTTCATGACACCCATGCAGATGGGAACTGAAAGTTCAACTGCTGAATCCTACACTAAGGCACTGTACGAGCACATCCACTCATGCATGAATCGTGCCATCCCAAATAGAACCAAGATGCTCTCATCCAAAAAAAGGAAGCCAATCTGGTGGTCCGCTGCCATAAACAAACTTTACAACAAAAGGAAGAAACTGTTGCAGAAAAGAGGAAAATCCCAGGATACAAAAAACTCCCTTACCAGCCTCAGTAAGAAACTGAGATCCCTCATAAAATCCTCCAAAGCTAGTTACGAAAATAAAATTGCCAAAGATTCCAAAGATAGCCACAAGGCATTCTATAATTAACTTCTAAAACAAACCTCCTGCACGAGAGCAATTGCACGGCTCTAGCCAAAACTTGCAACTAGTAGTGCAACTTCTAAAATAAACCTCCTGCTGGCTGCCAGTTGGTAAAAAAACAAAATAAACTGTTTCCCACAATATGCGACTTGCAACACAGACCAAAAAAGTTCAAAGTACCAATAAGTATGGCAAAAAAAGAAAAAAATAAACAGTACCTTGATTTACTTTAGTCACTGATGTTCTCGTGTGAATGGTGCTTGTGAATATCAGCCCATATAAACCATGCCGAACTCAAATGAATCCAGAAACAATGTTTTTTTGATAAAAAAGCAAAAGCTAATCAATATACTTATTTGAACAAAAAAGAACAAAAACAATGCTTTCGTGACCTTGTATATCCATACAGCAACATCCAATGACATTGAGAAAACGCTAAAAAGCAGCTGGTACGTTTAGACTGCTATATGCAAGAAAATTGTTGTAGACCAAAAGAAACCGGCAGCCAGCAGGAGGTTTATTTTAGCAGTTGCACTACTCTCCACACACTGGCTGACTGTCTACAAGTGCCATTCAAGGGGCAACCAGATACTGTTTATTTTCTTTTTTCACCATACTCATTGGATTATTGGACTTCTGGTGCGTATTGCAAGTCGCATATTGTGGGAAATGTTTTTTGTTGGTTCATTACCAATCGGCAACCAGTATTGACTATTTGGTCAATTTTGGTGTCGGATATACACATTTTTCAGCAGTCTGCAGGTTCGGTCTGGGACAATATTAGGTCACACTACTTTCTGGTGGGACTGGGAAATTACATCATTGGATATGATCAGTCCTTGCTGTCGGTTTTCAATTTGGAATCATCATTTTGATATTGAACTATGCAAGAATAATTCATGATCTTTTGTACTTTAGTACTGTGTCTTATATAGTCTGGACATTATCATATATGCACTTTTTGTCTGGTTGTAGGGTACTGCATTTATTAGTGGTGTTCATCATTTCCAATTTTGATTTACTGAACTATTTTAAGTCTACTGCATATATGTTTTTTGATCCTTTTATATGGTCAACATGCAGTAATGAATATAAGCAATATGTTCCTGGCTATCAACATTCTCTTATGCTCATAAATATATTGTTTATATAGACAAAATATCAGCAAATATTGGAATTTATTTTATGCATTAGTCAGTTACATCATATTACCATAGGCTTGGGGACCAACTTATGAATATTGTTTATATCACTACTGGTTTGATTAGATGGAATAGGGCCGTATCAGTTTTCCCAATGTGGCTCTACTTTTTCTTTTAGATCTTTGTGCTTTCATGTCCCAGTAGTTCACCTATACCATTTTAGGTTCAGCTCAGTATAACCCACCTGTTGTATACATTGACATTGGACATCCCATTTTTTATGTATTTAGAATACTCACAAAAGTGCGAACCTTTGATACAGATACAAGCAGCCATTGGGGACTACTATGTTTTCCAAGATTTTTGGCTTTTTTCATCTTCTTTGGGGACTCTAATTATTGGTTGTCGGATTTTCCAGGTTTATACATACTATACTGGTTTCTTAGACTGCACTGATATTTATAGTGTCATTTGAATAGTTTAGGTTTTTAATTGTGGTCCTCTTTTCTATTGATTATATATTTTTTCTAATATCCATTGTACGTGGGTCCTCTTTATTGCTGGTCACATGTTTTGAGTTGATAATATTTGGTTTATCTAACAAATGGCTCAGGAATTGTATTATATTACATAGCCTTTTTCAGTTTGGATTTCCTTAAGGGACGTAGCCTTGTGTAAATTAAACTACTAGTTGGTTATTAACTAATTTTCTTCTGGCTATTATTGTCTCTTAACCTTATTAATTGACCCATTATTGTTCATTTACATTGATGTAGCATCTCCAATTTTGGATTGAGGCTATTATTATCAGTCTTTCTGAACCAGCAATTAAAAAATATAAAACTATATATTTCCAGTTTTCGTTTGGTACTAGATTTCAACAATTTCACTGATATTGAGATGGATCTCCTCAGTTTGGTTTCTGGTCTATCAGCAGACAGAGAAGACCTTGGAGCCTTTGGTTTGGGCCCTTGTACACCTAATGGCAATACTGGTGACCCTTTGGGCCCTGAGTCCATTTGTGGAATAGCTTTTGACCAGCTACACAAACACCTTAGATCTTTGAGATCCAATGTTTGGCACTCTAAATTGTTTAAGGCTTATATAGCCAAAAATATAACACCAAGGGGACGCAGAATACGAATACAACCCCATGTGGGTGAAGATGATGAGGAGCTTAATAACCAATGGGCAGCTATACAGCAACAGGCTACCATGTCTTTTGTTGAAGCTTTAGCAAAGTTTCACGATCGAGTGATCAACCATGAAATCAGTGCAGTCATGAAACTAGTTGGTGATGTACAACCATTTGAAGGGGAAACTTTCTTCAACAACCAGTTGACCCAAGTGGCAACAGATCTAAACAAATTAGAGGAACAACTGAAGATGAGAAAAATCAAGAAATTCAAAAGAGATCAATTAGATTACCAAAGTGCCAATCCCTTCAGTAATACTAATAAACATGTGAGATTCACACCACATCCAACAAGAACCCCCAAAAGGAAAAGACCTAGGTCCATACTTAGGAATCGTACTCTGGACTTTGGCTCAACTACTGATGATCTTTCATCCTGTACTGACAGTGATTTACAGGCTGTATCAGGTTCACCGTCCCCAAAAAGAACACCAGTATCTATCCTATTAGGCCTAGATACCAACGAGGGGGGAGAAAACATAAGAAACGTCAGCAGCATACAAAGCTTATCGAAACTAGCAATGCAAAAGTAAATGTGAATTCAAATGTGAATGTTTTAAACTTATCAGACTTTGTTTTGTCACCTATACATTTGTCTGTTCTTAATAAAGGTCTTACATTCATACCGGATTTATACTAGCACAGGATGTTATGTCCTTTTGTAGAATCTTGAATTTGAAGTTGCATTTTGGTGATATGGATAGTAATTATACTCATGATAAATTTATCTATCACAAATCACGTTTTCTTCCTCCCATGCATCCTATTGTACATCAATTCAAGAACAGCATACTCAAAGATCTACATTTTTCTGGTTCTGAGATATGCTTCAAATCTAACAACATCACATTGGCTGAGAAACAAGCCATCAATGAACTACAGAACAACAGGAATATAGTCATTATTTCTGCTGACAAAGGTGGGTCAGTAGTTGTCTTAAATTGGTCCGATTGTGACAATGAGGCCAAAAGACAACTTTCTGATAATGGATATTATTCTGAAATGACAATCAATCCCACATTTAGGTTCAGAAAACAGATTGATGACTTTTTATTAAATGCAAGAGACAAAAGGGATCATTGTGACTGATGTGATGCACCAGCTCATGATCCATGACTCTGCCAATCAATACATCTATTTTTTACCTAAGATACATAAGGACCCAATTAATCCACCGGGTAGACCCATTGTATCAGGTAAGGGTTACATCACTGAACCATTGTCATTATATCTTACCAAACATCTCAAGCCTTTGTTATCCTTAGTACGATCACGGTTGCAGGATACAACCAATTTCTTACAAATCATTTCCGATACTCAGTTAGAACCAGGCTGGTTAATGTGCACACTTGATGTAATTGCTCTATATACAAACATTCCCCATCAAGGAGGTTTGGAGGCCCTGGCCTATTGGCTTGAGGTGGCTGGCTTATACCAGCCTGATTTCAATCAATTTCTGGTGGGTCTTGCAGAACATTTCCTCACCAATAATGTCTTCTTTTATCAAGACATTTGCTATTGGCAAACAAAAGGGACAGCGATGGGAGCATCATTTGCTCCGATCTATGCTGATCTATTTATGGCGTTTGTTGAAAAGCACATTATTTATAATTGCCATAACAATATTTTCTTGAGTACATTGATATCTGGAGACGTTATTTGTATGACTGCTGGATGGTACGGAAGGGAGAGGTCCATGAATTATCTGACTTTCTAATATATCTGAATGACAACAAATGGGGCCTCCAGTTTACAGTACATTATGATGCCAGTACTATCACCTTTTTGGATGTATTGATCAACAGGTTACCAGATCATACATTAAGTACTAAGGTATTTAGGAAGTATCCCGAATACAACACTATCCTCCCTGCTTCCAGCTTTTACCCACCACACATTACCAGGAATATTCCAAAATCCCAATTTATTAGAATGAAGCGTATCTGTTCCGACGAGTCTTCTTTTCAGGAACAGAGAAAGGATCTCACAAACAGGTTCAGATCCAGGGGTTATAGGATGGGGCATGTTCTGAAAGCCAGTAATTTGGTCGATACATTCAATAGGGATGATCTGTTATGTTACAAAGTGCACAACACCACTGAATCGCAACCCATCAGGTTTGTAACTACCTATGCCAGGAATTCAGATATTTTAATACAGAGTATACATAGATACTGAAACATACTACAATGCGATCATGAATTGGCAAGTATCATACCAGACAGATGTCTTTTCTCATTTCGCAAAGGGAAAAACCTAGGCTGCTGCTTTAATCATTACAAACATTCTCATGACAGCAGTCAGTCACAGCCATTACAGACCACTTTGACAGGAGAACCTCTGACTGGTTGTTTTCCATGTGGTCACTGCACCAGTTGTGACAAAGTAAGTAAATCTAAACAATTCACCAGTCGGAACTCTGCCATAGTCCATGATGTTAATTTCTTTGCTAACTGCAGTAGTGATTGGGTGGTCTATTTGGCCACCTGCACCTGAGGATCTTTTTACATCGGAAAAACTTCACATCCTCTAAGACTCAGAATATCAGAACATGTAGGTAACATTAAAAACAAAAAAGTCAACAATGCTTTATATAAACACCATCTGGTACATAAAACTGCAAGATTTTCCTTTATGGTAATTGATGTTATAAAAGGTAACAAACTCAATAAAACAGGTTGGCACTCTATTCTAAATTCAAAAGAAAAGAAGTGGATTGTTAAATTGGGTGGATTATTTCCACCTGGTCTGAATGAACAATTCTAGATTGAACCAATGAACTTTCAGATGTATGTATTTAAACAGCAACATTTGATCATTTTAGTTTACACTGAGGAAGGCTGTGTTTTTGTCCAGCTGAAATCGGTCTGGTTCTTTGTTGTTTTTTATGCTTTCTTAACAATAAATATATTTTTTCAGGCACAGTTTGCTGGCTCACTTGATCTGTTTTTATTCTATAATTATGTCAAGAATCTAAATGACAATGCTCAGATCTGCTCTGAGCTAAAACAGAATGGCGTAAAATATACTAATCCCAAGGATATTGCCAAATCCTGGCAGATTGATTCAGTGCCAACTTCACCCCCTTCTCACCCCCCAAATGGCCCATCTCAATACCAGAAGATTGCCAAATTCCGGTAATAATGGCCACACAGGTAAAAGACGCACTCTCCAAAGCTAAGAATACAGCATCCATGGGACCAGATGATGTCCCAGGCTGTGTACTACATGAACTACAATATGAACTGGCACCTCATCTAAGTGTCATGTTTAATCATAGACTCACCTCAGGTTTCGTGCCCACTGACTGGCACAGAGCTGCAGTTATCCCACTTCACAAGGGGGGATCCACCTTGGATCCCGGAAACTACCATCCCATCAGTCTGATGAGCCTTATCTGCAAGGCCATGGAGCGTATGATCATGGAACTTATAAACAAAGACATTGGCAACCTTCAAACACTGGACCCCACCCAGTTTGGGTTCGTGAAGGGACAATCTTGTCTCCTGAACCTGATTGACTTCTTCGAATCAGTCTCCAGAGCCATGGAAAAGGGTAGGTTGGTCCACACAGCCTATCTAGACCTTGCCAATGCCTTTGACACCATCCCCCACTCTGGAATCATAGATAAACTTACTAAGCTGGGCATTAATCCCTACATCACCCAATGGGTTCCTAACTGGCTTACTGATATAACCCACACTGTAAAAGTAGCTGACTCCAAATCCAGCTCCAGACAAGTAACAAGTGGAGTACCTCAGGGTTCAGTCCTGGGACCACTCTTGTTTGCCATCTACTTCTCTGAAGTACAGGCCAACACTAAGGGACTCTGGCTAACAAAGTTCGCAGATGACTGCAAACTGAAAACGAATATTGAATCCCCAAATTATGTGGATACTCTACAAAAGGGCCTTACAGAAACAGATGCTTGGTGCCAGAGCCATGGGCTCAAGCTCAATGCCAAGAAATGTATATTTATCCCCTTTGGGAAAAAACATATACCCGTGAATTACCATATAGGTGGCAGTACACTAAACACCGAAAGTGTGATAAGAGACTTAGGGGCACAGGTGGACAGTGGTCTCACCTTCAATAACCACATTACCACAACAGTCAGGAAATCCTTCTATGTGGCACACCTCATCACTAAGGGCTTTTCATCCAGAAAAAAGGAGGTCATTGTCCCACTGTACTCATCCCTCATTAGACCCATTATAGAATACAATGCCCCATTTGGTATGTACCTCGCAAAACATCTGCAGCAACTGGAAAGGCTGCAGAAATATCTCACTAAAAGAATCACAGGCCTAAAGCAGATGCCCTACACTGACCATCTTAAAAAACTCCAGCTATACTCTGTCGCATATTGTCTACTCAGAGGCGATCTCTGCTTAACATACAAGGCCATGTCAAACCCAGAGCTGTTGGACATGCTACACTTAAAGAAATCCCAATCCCTCCGAGCCACACACTCCAGGAATCTAAACCTTGTCATCACAATAAACAAAACATGCTGGAGGGATAGGTTCCTGACCCAGAGACTCCCCAGACTCTGGAATAGATTGCCCATACATATCAAGCAGAGTGCCTCTTTGGCCCTCTTCAAAAGGAACCTTTACGATTGGATGGGAGAAAGGAAATTCACCCCGGGGATCACGTCAGTTGCCCTGCTGGACAGGGGTCTAGGGAAGTAAATAGTGTGGGAAGAAATAGCCAGGGAATTGTTATAGCTAGGCTTCTATAGGCCCTAGGGCTGATAGCCTAGTACCAGCCTATGAACCTATGAACCTATGAACATACATGTCTCTCATGTGTCACAATTTCATGTTATGTATTTATATATTTTTTTATTTTACATTTGTTGATCGGGATTGTGCAACTGAGCTAAAAAGCTATTTTTCAGTGGAAGCCCGGGGAGAAAAGCTCCACAATCAATACAATAGAAATAAACAATAACAATTAACAAAAATGATGCAGAAAGCTATTACAAAGGTGTAAATAAGAAAACTATACAATTTTGACATCTGAGCAATTAATAGTGCATAATCCATCTGTCACAGGATTACCATGGAAATGATTACCTAGATTGCAAAGTATCACCAAATCAGCCCACAGTACACCTTGGTATTTATATAGGTTCATCTGATGTGCAAGTGTTCTGTCTAGTTGTGTAACTGCAGTGGTTACTGCTTGGCACATAGTGTCCCATGCAAATAACTTGAGAAGTATGTACATGCTACATCAGCTATAGGAGACTTGTAGTCACTGTACACATAAACAAAATACAGACATGTAGCATAGATAGTAGGACTGTTGTCAATGAAATAACTGGAAATGTTAATAATGGACTGCCCCCCCCCCATCCCTTATCTTCATTTATTTCTTATTTTTATGCATTGGTTATGGTTTACTATTAACATATGTTATTACATTAACTGTATTTATGGACATGTGTTGTATTATTGTTATGTATTATAATGTTATGTATTATAATGGGAGGGTGGCCTAATGGTTAAGGTGTTTGCCTTACAAACACAAGGTGCAGGGTTTGAGTCTCATAAGGGATAATTCACTAGGCTTAAAATGGCTTGCAAGGGCAGTTAGTTTAGTACTAATCTATGAACCTATGAAAACTTAGCTGCTTTGTTGGCGTTATGCTATAACTGTTATTGGCATGCTGTTGACATACTGACTGTTTTGTTATTTATTGTTGTGTTTCACATAATATAAATTGATATGTAACTGGGTTATTTCCAATGTTCTGCCATGCTGTTATTACTAACAATGATTTGTTCACAACTAACCTATACTTATTGTTATACCCCCATTACCACAGCATGTCAGGGTAGGCTGGTACTGGTTGATTCACCTACCTTGTCTCAACCAGCCATGGTACCAGGTCCTGGCACATCTGGGACCCAGATGGTGGTGCCCCTTCCTCTGCCCCTGCACCACCTGTGGTGTTGGGTTGACTGCCTAAGGGGACGTAGCCTGGCCTCCTCCTGGGAGCGGTGGCAGAGGGGCCATTGTCACCCCGGATCAACTGCCGGTAATGGTGTGCAGAATTATTCATCATAGCTATGAACGCCACCTGTGCCAGATTGAGGACATGCTGGCCAACCTGTTTGGGCAGCCTCACCCTGGCAACCAACCTCCAGCACAGCCACCCTTGGGTCAGTGAAGGAGCAATGTCTACAGTCCCATGGGAGGGGACATGAGTCATGTTGCTGCCATCTGGAGGCATATGTGAGTTTTATTCCACAACACCGTCCACATCAAAGGTGTTCACCCACCTCATGTGTCTCACACTGCTCCTGTCTACTGTCTTGCCTGTCTTGTCTGTCTATGAATGCATCCTCTCCTACCCAACTTATCTCCCCACACATACCTAAGTCCCTTCCCCAGCATTCTACTCTCACATTAATAAAAAAAAATGTGCACTTGCCCCCCCCCAAAAAAATATCGCCCCATCTATAGCTCTCCATTTCATACAAGTGTCCACTGGTCAAAAGTAGTTTGGTTCAATTGGCTTGACAATGCAGTTATGTTGTCCTCACCCCTCTCTGCATGGTTTGAGAGTTCAACTTCATCTACAAAATCTGTCAAAGTGCGCAGCTGTTGCTGTACAAGAAATGGATAGCTATGGTTCTTTGCTACACCCTTCATGAACATCTCTACCTGCCTTTCACTATGTTTTTCCCTCTGCTTGCCCCCATTTCTCCACTTTCCTAGCTTCCCTTTTTTCTTTTCTTTATATTTTTTTAGAGCAGAGCTGCATGTCGAGCCATATCGCTCACCTTCGCTTAGCTCAGCTAAATAGAGCTCTAATGATTATGTAGTTTATAACATTGAAAGTCACATCTATAAAATAAATCCCTCTGCCATGTTTCGAACTCAAGCCCATCATACCTACAGCACACTGCATTAACCTGCCACATCACGCAGATCTTAATTAAAACAGGAGTTTTCATCAACACATAGTGATTGCCACTTACAGTCATTAGGTGTGTGTCAGCGGAGCTGCACGCTGCACAGCACTGTGCAAACTGGAATTAAAAATTAATGGGACAAATGGGAATGTACCTTGGACTGTGGTGCAATAATGCATCACTAGACAGCCAAAGACATAAAAATGGATGCAGGTGAGGCCTGTGATAGCAGGTAAATGTGCCCTTGTATCAGAAACATGTAGAAAGACACCTGCTAAAGCATCAGTGGAAAAGAACATGTTCAATTTGGACCCTGGTGCAAAATTGCAGCCATAGAAAGCCATGCACATGCTATCCAGTTTTGCAAGTCAGAGGCCTGCAGGTATGGACACACTGCACATGTCCATATAGCATAACTATATGTCACCTCATAATCTGTTATTGGCACAGTTGCATAACACATGCACCTTAATCACATGCCTCGACTGAACTGTAAAGGGTACCCTTACCCTGACTCCACCATAACAACAGGGCTTACAAAGTTGCCACAGTTTCATACAGTTTGTTGTCCTCCAAAGTTTTCAAACTCCTCCTTATGTGTTCTAGACTGCAGACTTTAGCACACACACCTGTATATAAAGTTAGCTACTACAGACCTGCCATACCTCTCAAGCCCCTAGCACAAGGAATCCGGACACATACTTAATGGGGAGACAAAGGTCCAGAGACTGGGACATGTTTTACAGTTTTGCTCCTACGTAGATAGTAAGTTGATAGAATAACAGCTATTGCATTAGCATGCATATTCTGAGAGGTATGAAGTCTGTCAGTCAAATGTGTGTCTTCCATTACTGACCTCAACCCACGATGTTTGCCAGTGAATTGCCAGATGACTACAATGTCATGGGACACTGACCACACATATGAGGTGAATCTGTGAACATACTGCTTAAATCTCTACAGTTGACAGTTATGGTACCTACCCTTTGTGATGCTGTAGTCTCCACACCTCAGTAATGTCCATCTTAACACCTAAGAAAGGAGCTCAGGTCTGCATGAAGGCCTTATATACTGCACTGTGGAGGCATGTCATTGGCTAATGATAGTGCAATTCAGCTGTTTTGGCTGCAATTACCATATCAGAGCCATAGATTGCTGCAGAGGCAAGTACCATTTAATGAACTGTCCACAGTTAATGAACATTACCTTAAAAAGGCAAGCAGCTGGTTATGGGGAGCAAGTCTGTATGAGACTTACCTCACACAGAGAGTGTATTTTCAAAAGATTACCAGAAGCAAAGTTCAACAATGGAGTACTGCACTTAACCAGGTATGTAACTGATTTCTCCATATAACAGGATGCAGATAGGAGGATGGAGGTATGGGGAATAGGAATTATAGCAGTAAGTCTGTCTATGAAATGACATGTCATTGATACTCAGCTGTCATACACCTACAGGCATGCCTCTCAAATGTCCCTGATTTCCACTCACATCTTAGCTCTGTTCCTCTTATCCCTCCTAAAATGGTTGACTGTTGTAGGGAAGCTAGTGCATTACACATAATACATAGTGACAATAAGTAAGACTGTATAGTCCTGTAATGTCAGACAATGTACATTAATTCACCTCCTCTCATTCTGTCAATGTCTCACATAAATAGTTCTAACATTTTAAAAGTGTCCCTGATGTACTCTGGCTAAGTCCATGATTCTGTTTATGATGTTCCCTGTCTGGTTGAGAGCTATGCCTAATATAGCTGTCAACCTGTTACAGCAAGAAATCTGAACACAAACATAATTAATGGAGGGACAAAGGCCCAAAATTAGGGACACTGTAACTATTGCTCATACAAAGTAAGAAAGTGAACAGAATAACAAATATTACAGTAGTATAACTGTGCTCTGAAGGGTATAACATCCTAAACTCAGATGTTTGTCTTTATTTTCTGACATCAACCATCAATGATTGGCCAACCTTTTGTCAGAAATCCACAATGTTGTGTGAAAATGACCAAAAGTATGACACAAACATCTTAATGTTCTCCAAACATCTATATAGTTGAGAGGTATGATGCCTTCAGGGAGAATATTCTACAGCAAGCTTGCATTGTTTTCTGTCATTGTGGCACATCAGCATTGCTGGACTGTCCCCATATAGTGGTTGTAATAGCACACTGCTATTTGTCTGGCAGTAGCCGTATGATATAGTAGAGGGAGGTTGCAAATAGGGGACACACCACAGTACATTGCAGTGCCTGGGGTAGTAACATACAGCAGAATTATAGGGTCATACCCCCGTAGTGCTACTATCCTGCTGTGATCCACACATGTATTATGTTGCCAGACTGTGGGGTATGATGTGTGAGGGAACAGTGGGTAGTGCAGGCAATTATGGGCATGCTGAATGTAGGCAATAAGGTAATAGTGGATGCACTAAGGCAGCATCCTCAGATGTTGTTGTCCAGGGAAGGCATAAGCATGAACAATGTGCAGCATTATTGGCAGACCTTGTGCAACATGTCAATCAGATTGGCCAGCAGGACAGGACCTATGAGCAGGTACAACACAGAGTCACAGATAAGGTGAATGCTGCATGACAAAGGGCAGCTGATGTTGCAATAAATCATGCCACCACCGGTGGAGGGCCTGCAGCGGTACAACCACTCTCAGCCACAGAGGAATTCCTGGTGAACCTAGGAACACATGATAGCTCCCAGTCATCCATCACCCCATACATTGTGGAGGTAGGTGTCACAGTGCTCCAGTCAGAGGAGTGTGTAGGTAAGCTTACTGTGTCCACCATTTAAATACTTTATCAGTCATTGTGGCAGGGTGTACATAGGTGTGCTCATAGGTTCATAGGTGTGTACTAGGCTAACGGCCCTGAAGCTTTTACAAGCCAAGCTCATAGAAGGGCCCTGGCATCATGCTGCCATTAGTTCCTGGTGCCTCTATCAAGTAGAGCCACTGGAGTGATCCCCGGGGTGAACTTTCTATTTCCCATCCAGTCATCAAGATTTCTCTTGAAAAGGGCCAGTGAAGTGCTCTGCTTGAGATGTATGGGAAGTCTATTCCAGAGCATGGGCAGTCTCTGGGTTATGAACCAATCCCTCCAGCATGTTCTGTTGATTGTGGTAATGAGGTTGAGGTCTCTGAAGCATGTGATGCAGAGCGATTGGGATTTCTATAGTTGTAACACTTCTAACAGGGCTGGGTCAGACATGGCTTTGTAAGTCAAGCAGAGATAACCTCTTAATAGACGATATGAGACAGAGAAAAGCTGGAGTTTTTTGTCTATCCATGTAGGGCATGTGTTTAAGGCCTAGGATCCTCTTTGTGAGGTACTTTAGTGGCCTTTCCAGCTGTTGCAGGTGTTTAGTGAGGTACATGACAAATGGGGCATTATACAAGATGATTGGTCTAACGAGGGAAGAGTAGAGAGAGATGATGACCTCTTTGTACCTCTTTGACCTGTACATGGGTGTCAGATCTATCTGCACTGGTGGGGGTTGGGGTTTAAGCTCAGTTCTGCACACATACTCTGAGTCTCAGCAGTATAGCCAATAACAGTTGCTACTGTACAAGTGGCTATATGCACATATTACCCTGTAGTGCTGCAACATATGGTGGTGCTGCCAGTACCTCTCCATCACCCTTTCATAGGTCCGTCAGGAGTTGCCCAAGCCTGTGGTCCTATACCTGGTAAGCATGATACTGTTGTTTTACAGATCATATATACTCTTTGAAAGATAAGGGTGCCATATTGTACTATGTACAAATGTTGTGTTTAGCCAGATTAGAATATTTGTATGTACAATTCTGGAACAGTTGATTACAGTTCATAGACTACATAATCACAGGTGTGTATTTGAATGAACATTAACACATTTGCCCTTATAGCTAT
>NC_056741.1:1903999101-1904006601 GCF_019279795.1 Protopterus annectens
TTCTTTAGATGTTGCCATCGTGAATTTTAAGTAGTATACACTCGAATTCACCTGTTCCAAAAAATTATTCAATTCCATCTCTTCTGATTTCCAAATAAGGAAGAGGTCGTCCACAAATCGTGTATAAAATAAAATTTTCTCTTTAAATTCTAACATTTCAAACAAATATGTCATTTCCCAATCTGCCATTACTAGATTGGCGTAGCTATTGGCACAAGATGTGCCCATAGCTACACCACCTAGTTGGATATATACCTGCTCATTAAATGTAAAAACATTATTGAGCAGGACTATTTCTACCAGATCACATATCACTTCTATATCAGCATGTGTATAGGTTTCATCCTTCTGTAGACATCTACGAATACATTCTATTCCTTCTTGATTGGGTATAGATGTAAAAAGAGACTGAACGTCTAGTGTAACAAGCCAATAACTTACATTATTTTGAATCTTAGATGTTTTATCATATAACATTGTCAAGAACTGTTTTGTATCCTTTAGTATATGACTATATTTATTTACTACAGGTCTTAAAAGAGACTCTAAATACAATGAAATTGGCTCTGTTATCCATCCTCTACCCGCCACTATAGGTCTCATGGGCGGGTCTGTTGGATGTTTATGGATTTTAGGAACTCCTTGAATACAAGGCAACGTTGGATGATCAACCAGACTATATTGATATAATTCCTCTTTTATTTTACCTTGACTATGTAATTGATCCAATCTTATAAAAATCCGTTCTATAATTTTATCCACTTTATTTAAATTAATCTTCCTATAATATTGATCATTATTCAACATTTCAGTCATAGTTATAACATATTTTTCCATATCCATTATTACAGTTGGCCCGCCTTTATCCGCTGGCCTAATCATAGTTTCATAGTTTCATAGTTTCATAGTTTAGTACTAGGCTATCTGCCATGGGGCATTTGTAAGCCTAGCCATAGTGATGTGGCTTTCGCCACCCCATGAAATGGTACAAAAAATGCACAGAATAGATTTAGAATACTATGCCTCTGTCTAGTAGTGACACAGTGAAGGTCCCCTTATATAATAGAATTAGTTTACTGTGCCCCTGTCTAGTAGTGACACAGATGTGACCCCTGGGGTAAACTTACGATCTCCCATCCACTCATCAAGATTTCTCTTGAAGAGAGTCAGTGAGGGGCTCTGCCTAACATGAACTGGGATCTTGTTCCAGAGCATGGGAAGCCTCTGGGTTATGAATCTATCCCTCCAGCATGTCCTATTCATACTTTTGCCGAGGTTTAAGTCTTTAGCTCTCGTGGTTCTGATGGATTTGGATTTTTTGAGGTGGAGCATGTCCATCAGTTCCTGATTGGACATGGCCTTGTACGTCAGGCAGAGATCACCTCTGAGCAGGCGGTATGCTACTGAATAGAGCTGGCGTTTCTTTAGTCTGGCAGAATAAGACATATGTTGGAGACCCTTGATCCTCTTGGTGAGGTACTTTTGTGGTCTCTCCAGCTGTTGCAAATGCCGAGTGAGGTACATACCAAATGGGGCATTGTACTCAATCATGGGTCTGATGAGGGAGGAGTATAGGGGTACAATGACATCCTTGGATCTGGATGTGAATCCCTTCATGATAAGGTGTGCAAGGTAGAATGTTTTTCTAACCACTTTGGCAACGTGGGTGTCAAATGAGAGGTCGTTGTCGACTTGGGTCCCTAGGTCTCTGATTACTTTTTCCGTACTCAGTGGGTTGCTGTCTATGTGATAATTTGTGGGTACATTGTTTTTCCCAAAGGGGATGACTATACATTTTTTGGCATTTAGTTTAAGGCCATGACTCCGGCACCAGTTGTCTGTTTCTGTGAGGCCTTTTTGTAGGATGTATGTGTCTGCTGGTGTATCAACTATGGCGCCTAGTTTGCAGTCATCTGCGAACTTTGTCAGCCACAACCCTCCCTTGTTTGCTTTAACATCTGAGAAATAAATGCCGAACAAGAGGGGTCTCAGGACAGATCCCTGTGGGACACCACTTGTGACTGGCTTTGAGTCTGACATTGCTCCAGCGATTTTAACTTTATGGGTTCTGTCCTTTAGCCAGTTTGCAATCCATCTAGTGACATAAGGGTTTATGTTTAAGCTGCTAAGCTTATCTATGATGCCTGAGTGGGGTATTGTGTCGAAGGCTTTAGCCAAGTCCAGGTAGGCTGTATGGACTGCTTTGCCCTCATCAATGGCTCTAGTGACTGTTTCGAAAAAGTCAACCAGGTTCAAAAGGCAGGATCTGCCCTTTATAAAGCCGAACTGGGTGGGGTCAAGTGTCTGTAGGTCCCCAATGTCTCTGTTTATGAGTTCCATAATGATTCTTTCCATAGCTTTGCAGACCAGGCTGGTTAAGCTTATGGGGCGGTAGTTCCCTGGGTCTGTAGAGGTACCCCCTTTGTGGAGTGGGACCACTGTTGCTGTACGCCAGTGTTCAGGTATATATCCTGTAATAAGGCTAAGGTTAAATAGCATTTTTATGTGCGGGTTTAGCTCCTCTTGGAGTTCACGTAGCACGCAACCCGGGATACCGTCAGGTCCCATTGATGCTGTGTTTTTAACTTTGTTGAGGGTGGCTCTCACTTGGACATCTGAGATGACAGGGAGATTACATTCAGCTGGGATAAGTATTTCTTCTTTTGGGGGTGAGGGAGGGGAGAAATTTGCACTGAACCTGTCAGCCAGAATGTTGGCAATATCTGTGGGTTCAGTGTATTTTTTGTTGTTGTGAACTAACTCTGAGCATATCTGAGGGTTTCCGCCCAAGTTTCTAACATAGCTGAAGAAGGCTTTGTGGTTATCTTTAGTGTCCTTAGCGATTTTTCTCTCAAAGTTGGCCTTGGATGTTTTTATGAGAGAACGTAGTTTTCTGCTAGTGTTGATCAGAGATGTCTTCCCTTTATGGGATTTTGCTCTGTCGTGCAGTAGTTTCCTTCTTTTGTTATACAATTTGTTAATGGCTGAGGTCCACCAGACAGGACACTTGCCTTTGGTGGAGAGGGACTTGGATTTATTTGGGATTGCATAATCTATGCATTCTTGGAGATGTCCATAGAAAGCATTTGTGAAGGATTCGGCATTGTGGGATGTGGTATCCACTGGCCCAGTGGGCTTAAAGAATACCATCTCAGTCTTAAGAAGAGTGAAGTCTGCTTTGGAGAAGTTTTTCACTGTGGTCTTTTGTGCTGGGGGTGGAGGTGGGATATGTATATCCATGGTGATTAGTTTGTGGTCAGATATCACTAGTGAGGGGTATACCTCCGGTGTGGAGCATTTTGTCCCTATGTTTGTGGTGATCAGGTCTAGTATATTATCTCCCCTAGTGGGAGAGGTGACTAGTTGTTCCAGTGCATTTGAATTTATGAATTCCAGCAACCTTTGGGCTAGGGTGTTAGGGCTAGAATAATTTACCCAATCTATGTTTGGGTAGTTGAAGTCTCCCAGTATTATGGTATTTTGTGATACATTCATATCCTCCAATGTCTTCAGGAAGGCTGAGTGGGGTTCCTGAGATTGAGAGCGTGGTCTGTAACATGCTACCAGTTGTATAGCAGTTTTGCCTATGGTTAGTTGCACCTGTATAGTCTCCGATGCTTCATGTGTTGCTACTAACCTGGAGGTGTGGGTGTCCTTGATGAATATGGACACTCCCCTTCCCTTTGTGGTTCGGCCCGGGTTTTGGGGCCGAAAAGCATGATACAAGGTATAGCCTGGTAGCGCTGGGGTGCTCTCATGAGCCTTGAACCAGGTTTCAGTTACTGCACAGACGTCGATGTTCTCCATACTGAGGAGTGCATCGAGAGCCTGCATCTTGAGATTTAGACTTCTGGCGTTGAGCAGCATTACCCTTAGTTTTTTCCATTTTGTTATCTAAGGAGGTGGGTTTGTCTTTTGAGCCTTGCCTAAAAAGGCACTATGGGGGTGGCAAGAGCCTTAGCCAATATCCGGAAGCCCAGTGGTGACAGGTGCAAGCCGTCCCTTGTGAAGCAGCGTGGCTTGTCCAACATGTCATCCCAGGCAGACAGACATTGGATCCCCTTAGAATGACACCAGTACTTGAGCCAATTATTAAAGCTGATCATCTTGTCTTTGTATTGTGGCATCATTCTTGGTGAGGGCAAGATGCTGCTCAGGGTCAGGATCATACCAGCCTGGGCTACATAATCAGAGAGCTCCTCTATGTCTCTTTTCATGTAGTCCAGGGAGGTACGTCTCAGGTCATTCACGCCAGCATGGACAATGACGGAGTCATATTTGTACTTGCTTTGGAGTGACCTGAGTGCGTGTGTTATGTTGCGGATCCTAGCTCCCGATAGGCAGCTCACAGTCACCCTCTCCTTGTTCAGCCTGGTAAGTGGGACATCAGTGTGTCTGACTATAGAGTCACCTATTACTAGTGTATCAGGCATGGTGTTTGGCCTTAAGGGCTGTGATTGATTGACACACTGATTTATTGAAGTATGTGTTGCATGTGTTTTGTTTTGAGGTGGTGGGTTTTTGGATGTCTGCTTTGGGAGCCTCTGTTGTTTTGGTAAGTTTTTTATTATAGCCTCGGAGTATGTCTTTGTGTTTTTATGTGTTTGGTTTGCAGTTGTGGTAGGTCTATGTGGGACTGGGTTTGTTGTGTGTGTGGTTACCATCTCCTCCTGTCTGGTCATGCCAGCCCTGAGTTGAGAGAGTTCAGCCTCCAGTTTGGCTATATAGTTGCATCTCTCACATGTATTGGTGTTTGTTGGGAGGAGGAGAGGGTTGTCTGTGTACATGAGACAATTGTAGCATTGTCTCAAGATACCCAGATTTACCAGCTGAACTGGAGTGGACGCCAGAAATCTACCACTCGACATGCTAGAACAGTATAAGGGAGTGCTGTGCCTTTAAGGGAAGTGGATATTCACAGGGGTGGTAGGTGGATGTAGTGCTTACTTAGTACGAGAGTGCTTACTTAGTAGAGATGTTTTGAGAACAAGTGCTAGACTTATAATATAGCGAGTAGTCTAATTATACTAAGAGAAGAGCTTCCTTAAGGTAAAATTTGAAGAGCAGACTTGGCGGAGCCAGAAGAAGTTTAACCTTGTTTAACCAGCGCTGCGCTATGCGCACAAACCCGCAAAGCCGTGCAAATGCGGATTTTAAACAGGGAACTTCAAAAGAGCTAGAAATGGTCCAAAACAACCAATTACTACAGCTCTTGTGCTGAGGTCACTTCCTACAGGGACAGGTAGGCTGCTCAAGGCTCCCCACTCCCACTGGTGAGCAAAGAAACTTCCTTCTATCCAAGTAAGGTAATGGACAACACAGGAACTACACCACAGCCCAGAATACAGCAATGCCTGTAAACTGGTCTAAACTAGTCGAGGAGAGGTGGGAAAACAAGGATTATTTTTTTGTTTTTTTTGTTTTTAGATAAAAACACACAGAAAATGCAGAGACAGTAATAAATCAGTTACACAGGCTAGCACACTTTAGTGGGCAGCCTCAACAGTTAAATTAAACAAACAAACAAACAAACTTTCGATCAAATTCGACTAAAATGTAACTTTAAGTGCAGATATTAAAATAATGCAGCAAACAGCTAAAAAAACAGTGTAAGCTTGTTTAGGGTAATCATAATACTAGGGTAATCATAATACTAGGGTCTTCTCTTAAATTTCTAAGTGCTTCTCTTTGTTTAGGTCTTAAATTTCCATACCATCTTTTATTCTTGTTTCTTTTCTCCTGTTCATACATTTCCTGTTCAACTAGTTTGGAAAATGCATCAATAAGTGGGTGTAGAATGGGAGTATATGTACTGGGTTTCCTAAATAAATGTTTGTCTCCTATTTTCTTCCCAAATTCTAATTTTAATTGTAAATTACGCGTGAACAATTTTAAATCTACTACATTTTCTGTAATATCACTCTTGCTAGAAGGAATAAATGTAAGTCCTTTCTCCAGTATATAACATTCCTCGTCTGATAGCTGTCTACTTGATATATTCCATATTAATGATTTTTGGTCTCTTGCCACATCTTCTTTAGTATTGGACCTACATAACTTGAATCTGCTGCTCTCTTTTTCTGTCGCCCCTGCTGGTGGAGCGATCTCCCCCCCCCCCTCCCCTCCAATGATCTACAATGGGGAAAGGGGCCTTTTGGTTGGTACTTCTAATATCATCTATTTTATTGTAGTTGTTACTACCCTTGTTCTTAGTAAGAATTTCAATACCACCTTCATCTATTACTTCTATCTGACTACTTATACTAGTTTCTCTTATCATGTTCCCACTATTCTCTTCTGCTGGTAACACAGAAATTTCATCTTCATTATCATTGTGTATTAATGCTGTTGTAACTACTACTCTCTTATTTTTATTTTTATTTAACTGTACCTTCTCCATATTTGTGTTAACAGAATCATTACAATGAGTATTACATTCAAATATATCTTGTGTTACTGTATCAAGCATATTATTATATACATTTGTTTTCTCAATCTCTTTTGCTTTTCCTGGGCCTTTATCGGCCCTCGGCCAGGTGAAGACATGGCCTCTTTTAAAATCTTCATTGTCCCTTCTGATTTTACTTTGCTTCTGTTCCAGCAGCTTCTTTTCATATAGATAGACATTGTCCAAAAGTTTTTCAATTAAGCTATCTAGAACACTACTGGTGTACACTTTATACAAATGTAGTTGTTGCTCCTTCACCCGCTCTCTCAACGCTACTTCTTGTGGTAAAAAATATATATTCAACAACTCCATGTATCTGACACTTGTTTCTAAATTAATCTGTTGCCACATATATAATAAATCTGGATACAAAGTACCTGTTGTTGGCATTTTTAAAATGCATAAACCTCTAGGAACAATTTTTCGGTTTATGCAGACTTCAAAATGCTGATGCTGGAGTTGAAGCCGTTTTAATTTAATAAAGTCCAGTTCCATTTGATTTAACAGTGTTGACAATCCTTTATAATCCACCTTGGTTTCACCGGTGCCTACGGAGTCGGAAATGACGTCATACGTTAACAGGGGATTGATTTCTCCGGTTATCGCATTTTCAAATCTGTTCTAATTTTCCTGCTGAATTTCTGGTTTATATGGCAACTCAATAGAAACAATAGTTGATTCTGCCATATTCACAGTGTGGTAGAAACAAAAAATATAAATGCACAAGGATACACAACCACCACACTGCAAAAAACACTCCCTATATAAATATAGTAAAAGTCCAAGTACAAAATACGGGAGGGCACAAAGGCAGATTACAAGTTCTTTAATATATTTGTAAACCTCTTATACCAAGGCGCTTTTCAGCTCTTTGTGATTCTATAGTATAATCTCAACACCAATATTTAACCAAACCGCTTTTTTGCAGAAATGTTGAATAATGATCAATATTATAGGAAGATTAATTTAAATAAAGTGGATAAAATTATAGAACAGACTTTTATAAGATTGGATCAATTACATAGTCAAGGTAAAATAAAAGAGGAATTATA
>NC_056741.1:1904011601-1904046601 GCF_019279795.1 Protopterus annectens
CACACGGTACCTTTCCATAGCCCATCTTACCCCCACCCCTTCCTGACTCACTCACATTCTGTCAGTTGTTTGGCACAGCTTAGTCCTCAGTACCCCCCACAGCACACTCTGTGCATGTGATGATACCTGTGCCATATCTCTGTCATTCTTGCCATCAGTGCAGGGAAATGAAGCTATGTGTCTGATGCATTGGGTGACTACATTATGTGACATGTACTTATGCAATGCAGTATTGTTTTGCCATTTCACTTGTTGTGGCACACAACAGATACTATATGCTGGAATGTGTCATGACTATGCACAAAACTTTGTATACCTTATGTTTTATAATGTTGTACTGGTGGTGGAGTTACAGGATGACATGTGTCTCATGGACCTGTGTATGTTTCAGTTCCAGGAGTCTGAGGGATTAACCTATGGACACATGGCAGTAATACAGCAGCACAGGATGGCATGGCAGCACAGCAGACATATGATGTCAGCAAGGTCTGGCAGTATACGTGCATGACTTCTTAGGTGCATATGTCTGTAACAGTCTAACGGGGACAATGGGGTCTGTGTAATCATGCATTCACACCTTGTGATAAGGTCTTCTGCCCTTGACATGTGTCACCTGGGCTCTCTGAACATACATCTACAAGGTATGGTGATGGAGTTGACACATCTACAAATATCCTGTGTCTGGATGTTATGTTCCCATGGCTTGACTCTCAGACACTTGCGTATACACCAGCTGACATACTAGTCTGTACATGGCATACTCATTTAGAAGCATGCCTTACTGCTCTACTATTGCCATAAACCTTGTTGTGGCAGTCAGCAGGGGGCATGAGTGGGGGTACATCAGGGCATATACACCCAGACTGAGCCAAGCCATCTCACTGTTCCACCAGTTCAGGCAACATGTACAAAGCACCCACTTACGCATCCATGATACTGTCAATGTGGGGGTCACTATGTGGCCCACTGATGGCAGACATATGCAACATAGGGACATCCAACTCCAATGTCTGTTATGTAAGCAGCAGTGCTCAACAGGGCACAGTCGTGGGTCCTCTACTGCTTGGACTGCATGTCTCCACAGTACATGTGAGTACTGACTGACTGTGGCTAACAATATTCCCTGCTGCCTGCTACTAGTGAGCACTCAAACAGTCACTGTGCTATGTCAGTGTCTTGCATGATGATATTACAAATACATGGGGATACCTATGCCCCTGGTTAGTAGCTTAGCAGTCCCTACATGTGCTGTAAATATGTAGGGGTGACAGGTAGATACACAGACCTGGCCACACAGGTGTACAGCTCATGTGCCACCCATCAATATGTCTCTACAGTGGTATGGCAGGATTCATATGGAATAGCTGTTGCCACAGTCACTGGTAGGTAAAATAATCATACCCTCCATATACTCCTCCCTCAGCATACCACTATCTGACTACAACGGTCGTGTGTTGATGTACATTCAAAACTGTTTTGACACATGCAGATGACAGTATGGACCCTCACAGGGTCTTAATACATCATCAGTATATGCTCACCGCTGTTCATCTGCAATGTGTATCAGTGTCGCTTTTGCCATTCAGCGTACTCATAAGTGATCTGTACCAGGTGCACAGAATAAGATGTGACCCTGCTTAATTATATATGCTGCCTATCTCCAGGAAGCATAGTAGATGGATTAGTCACTCTAAGGACATTAAGCCACTATGTGACGTTAGCAGTACATGCTTGTTGGTGACATTTGTGTAGCAGATGTAATACATCCTTAACACAGTTCCTCCATACTGGTATGGAACAGAGAGCATCTCAGTGCACTTCTGCACATGCCATCTGTATGATTGGTTAGACGGATGTCATCACAACACTAGGAGTGTGGCTGTGTCTCCCGTGGACTTGGGCAATATGTGATGCTCCTGTGATGAGGGCTAGCTTTGTTTCCAATTGTGATGGCTGTATAGCCATCATGCTAGTTACGTGCACATCTCCTATTGCTCTGTGACATGATGTACAATCCTGTCACAGCTGACACAACCACATGGCCACATTCAGGCTAACAGCACTTTAATTCACTGCATACAGGACACACCACAGCACACACATAGTGCATGTCAGCTGCATGCACAGTGGAAACTTTCCTATGTAGTGGTACATAGTAAAAAGGACAATACTGGATGCACACACTACACCTCATGTCTGCTAGTTCTATCTGTGTAGGACACATAATACTTGTTGATATAAGCAGGCCATGTTGTGTCATGTAATTAATTTGGGAGGTCACATCACCCACAACCAGTAAAATAATGCAAAACCCTACCAATGTGTACATTACAGGTTATCATATGTATGGAGCATGGATACCACACACACACACACACACACACACACACACACACACACACACACACACACACACTGAGTTGTCTGCTGTGAGATTAGAGCCCCTATCGCAGTACTTATCTCATGTGCCACAGATTACATCTGTTGAATATGCAATTGCAGGCACTGTACATGTGGAGTGCACAAAGTAGGTTTGTGTTGGACAGCAGGTGAGGCCTGCAGAGTGATATTGCTTGGTACTGTTATTGTATGTAGTGTCCTAGGAGTAAGTTACCTGTTAATATCCCTGTTATGTGTGTACATTCCCCAGTATGGCCATATATGGCTGGTCACAGTTATATAGGCAAACATGTAGACAAGGACACTTTTCCCTGTTGAAGGCATGAGTTGGAACCATTATACATTACACCACCTACTCACCTTTGTCTGTCTACATGGGTGATATTCAGCAGGCACAGGGGTCTGAGGGTAAGTGGGATATGTACTGTTGCAGCCATAGTTTGGTTCCTCTGGGCACCTGCATTGATGTGGGAGTGTAGATAATCACAGCTTTCGTAGGGTATGTGGGGGATTCATACATCCCCATAGATATATATTTAAATGTGTATAACAGGGATGTCTCTATAAATGTCACTGTGTGTGGCAGTTATGCATGTGTGTTATATAGATATATGTAGAGAATCTATGTATCATTGTAATATATTTAAATATATATATATATATATATATATATATATATATATATATATATATATATATATATATATATATATATATATATATATATATATATATATATATATATATATATAACTATTATATGAATTTGGGATATATACTGCTACACACACTACTCATGTGAGTGGGGGATAGGGACAGGCAAAATGTGTAGGTAGCTGTCTGTTTGTACAGATGTATTTCCACATAGCAGTTCTTTGTGATGCAGAGGAAACAGAATTGTGCTTAAGTTCGATAAGTGTAGGAGCATGCCCAGTGGGACTGTCAGTGCTTACAAGGTGACTCCAGGCCAGAGCTACCTGCACTCCAGTCCAGGATATTGTGTGCTGCAGACGTTGGCAGATGTGTCAGACAGAGAGGTGTCATTCATCACAGAATCAACAACATACAGACATACATTATTATCACTGCATTAAGTGTGACATCCAACTTGAGCCCAGGTTCTATGTCACAGCCCTGAGGTTGGCTGGTTTGCTGATATATCACTGCTGATGTACTGTTACAGCAATTGTATGGGAACACTGATGTGATGGGAATAGAAGACAAGCAGCCCATGATCTGCTGGCATAGACAATTGTATGATTGTCCTGTGACCCCACTGTTTACCATCTCCCTTGACTAATGTAGTTGATATTCCAGCCATGTGGCGTAATGAATATTATGGAGCACATACTATTGGGCTGGGCACCTGTTGTCCTATGTGTCTGTTAGATCTCTCCAAGTAGCCCAGTAAACCACTATATTCCCTTGCATACATGTGGCAGGTCCATACATATACGGCCATATTCTAGTACCCCTTACAAGTGGTGTATAGGTGAGTGACCTACCATGCAAATTGTAGCAATTGACAGACCTGTAGTTTGGGGCTGACTCTGTCTGATGCATGCAGTACACAGCCAGTACATGGTTAGGTACTGGTTGTGTGGGCTGGCTGGCATAATTTTTATTATAAGTATGTGAGTCGGAGTAAGGTGTCAGTACCCACGGCCCTAGGTTGTCAGTGCATGTGCTATAAATTGTCTCTTGGCTAAGGCCAGGGCATACTGGGCATACCTATGTTTTCCTACATGGACATCCTCAGGGGGTTCCTTCTCTGAGTCCTCCTGTGGCTGTGGGGACCTAGGCAGTGGTGGGGGGACTGAGTGTCCCTTTTCTTTGCTGAACCTGCTGCAGCTGTTTCCGTAGGATCATATTGTGTAACATGGCATATACTGTGAACATCTGCGGAGATATGGCTGAATAGTACTGCAGGGCTCTGCCAAATATATCAAGGCACAGGAACCGTGACTTCAGCAGCCCAAACACACATTTTATGATGTGCTTAGTTTGTGCATCTACCTCATTATGGTGTTCTTCCATGGGTGTGTGTGCATTTCTGATGGGTGTCATCAACCACGGTTCCAGTGCTTAGCCAGCATCCCCCAGTAAATGGCCATGTGGGATGTCCTCCCTACAAAACATCTGGTACAGCTGCAAAGCATGCCAGATATAGGAGTCATGATAATTGCCAGGGCTGTCAGGACACACATTCATGATTATGTCCTGGACATTGCACACACCCTGGCAGTTGATGGAGTGATACCCCTTGCAACTGATGTAGATTTTACCTTCCTCACTGGGTGGTACCTTGATGCATACATAAGTGCAGTCTATGGCACCCAGTACCTCAGGGCAGTGTGCTACATGGTAGAAGTGTTGCATATTGCTGGCTCTTGCCTTAGGGGTGAGGGAAAAATAAATGTACTCACTGGCATGTGGTAGCATGGCATCCAGGAACTGGTGGAGTACCCTGGATGCTGATGCCAGTGAGACCACCATCATGTCCCCAGTTGGTCTTTGGGAAGTATTTGTGGCTAGTATCCCTAGAGCGGAACATACCTTTCTGTTCACTGGGATGGGTTTCCCTCTGTTGGCTTTGGATCTGAGTTGAGGGTGGCAGAGCTCAGTGAGTTGTATGTAGTAGGTCCCTGTCCACCCTGTACTACTCTAAAATCTCCAGCTCACATAGTTCCTGGAAGGTTACCCTGGGCCTGAACACTCTTCTCCTTCTCAGGCTAAGCCTATTGTCAACAGCAGCAGCAGGATTGATCTCAGCATCTAGAACATACAGATGTAGCAAACTTGTAGCAGCCCCTACCATTCCTTCAGTTAAAATTCCCACGTCTGTACTCCACTGGTGCATAGTTTGGGGGAGAAATCAAATTGTCGGGTTTATGCAACCTTTATTGGGCTCTGCTGTAGGTGTAGACTGTGTGATTTCAGAGCCATGTCATAGAGAACAGATAACATATACTACTGAATATTAAAAGAAGAACAGTGGACAGAACAGTAATATATAAGAAAGTATCTGCAATTAAGGCACAAGCACTGGATGTTTTGTCTTAGCACTATGTTAAGAAACTTGCTTAAGTAGGTGGACATAGCCAAGTGCAGAACAGAAGATAACAGATGTTGCCAAGATATTTCACAGTATAAAAATATTTAGTTGTACTGACATGAATGTTAAAAGATGTCTTTTAAAATCTTAGAATTGTGATGATGCAAAACTAAAGTCAATTAACCAAGGCAGCAGTGGCATGCTTATATGTCCAGGTGGGCTTGGAGAGAAAACAGTGTACAAACAAAAAGAAAAGCTAAACAAAGTATCAGCTATCATGATAGAAAACATCAGCCCATGTGCGTTGTATACCACTTGCATTTTGTAGGTCTCCATGTGCGTTGTATACCACTTGCATTTGCATTTGAAGGGCTAATCAACAGGATCCTTGACCCCATCATCAGCCAGCACCAACTTGGTGCCCCTAGGGCTCTAACTGACACCAGGATCCAGACCACCCCAGAAACTAGATTCCAGTTCAACTGCATCCTGGACTTCTCTATGGATTACAAAGACATCATCCAGATCGTAATGGACAATTAGCCCATCATCACAAACAACAGGTCTTTTGGCCACATTTTTCCAGAGAAACCCTCCTTCACAGCTAGAAAAGGGAGAAGCATTAGGGACTTTCTGGACCACCCCTGCCAAGTTAAACTTGACAACCCTGGTACCTTTGCCTGCAGTGAGCCTCCCTGCCACTACTGTAGACACATGAGTCGTGACGCAGGCTTTTACTGCCCCAATGGCAGGAGACACTACACACCTAATGTCAGAGGTGACTGCAATGTCACAGGAGTGGTTTACAGGGCAGTGTGCACCAAATGCAACACTTTCTGTGTGGGCAAGACTGTCAACTCCCTTAAAACGAGGATAGCAAATCACCTGCATGACTTAAAATACTTGAAAGTGACAAACCAGCTGGCAGTGCATGCTCTCAGGAACCTAGGACACAATACGTTCCAATTTCATGTTCTTGAACATATCCCTAAATCCCCACTAGGCAGGGAGCACAACTCGCTGCTTGAGAAGAGGGAACTCGAGTGGCAAATATGTTTGCAGGCAAGGAAAAGACCAGGCCTTAACTATGCGGAATCTTTGACCCCAGTCCTGTATCTCAGAAAGGTACAACACTGTATGCCACAACCTCTGCACCTGGACCTCTAACAGATTTACAGATGAAATGTTACCTTTCGTGCGACAGCCAGTTTTGATCTCACCAGTCTACCTCCAGCCCATGGTCTGATACTTCCCCTGGCAAATTTGGACTCATTTGTTTTTGGTCAATGGTTCATCTATATATATGTTTTTGTCTTTCATGTTTTCTACAATGGCTCAGTATTACTTTTTTCGTGTCTTTCTAGCTTTTCAGGTTACATATCAGTGCCTTTTTAAGATTGTTTTTTTAATTAATAGCCCTCATTCAGTTCCATATCTTAATACATTAGTTTCTATTGATATCCATTATTTAAGAATTTTTCACTATTTTGTTTCTCTTTTTAGTTTCTGTATCTTATTTTTTGGATATCTAGCCTAGTTCTTATTTTTTGGTCTTATTTTTTGGCTTTCTAGCCTGTTTCTTATTTTACATACATGTTATTTTACATACATGCTATTTCTCTAGTACGCTCGGCTTTGCTTATTATGCCCTTTTAGGTCGTCCACCATCCTGACGAAGATTTCGAAAAGTGTAGCCTAACAATGTATTTTACCAGCAAGGGTTGATTTTTTTCCAGTAAGACTATTTTTAGTTAACTACATTTTTTTAGCTAATTTTAGCTAATCTCCGAACTTCACCTTTAGAGTGATTCTACTAACCACGTATGAGCTGGCTTAGGATATCTAACCTATCAGATTGTAAGGTATGATGTCAAGTTGGCATGCCCAATCACAATAAAGGTTTTTTTCACCCACACTTGATTGGCTCCCACTGACACACCCCCAGGTACTCTTATAAAAGGAAATCCTCAGGATCACTCTTTCCATTAAGGAACTACGCTTCGATGGTGATAGTACTTCTGGTATTTTTTACTTCAATAAAGTACGACCTTCTAGAATCTGAACTTCAACTACATTGATTTTTTGCCACCACGGCGAGCAGAGCTCCTTAGCCGAGCCACATTTACATTGTTTTGCCTGTTTTTTCTGTGTGTTTCATCTTTGATTTCTAGCTGTCACACTAGCGGTTCCTCTCAGCAGGCAACCTGACCAGCCAAAACTACGACCTGTATACGAAGCCTTTCTAAAGGCTTTACTCAGCCTTCAACCACAAGCACTCGGGTACGCACAGCCTTTCTCAAGGCTTTACTGGTAGCCCAGCTTCTTCATCGACATCCCACCGTACCTTTATTAAGGTAGCCTACCTGGTCATCCATTTATTCTTGGCTTCCCTAGGGTATTTTATTCGTGGATACCACTTGCATTTGAAAAAAGCTAGCACAGTTCTGCAGTGACTGCTGAAATACTAATCCAGGAACATCACATAATGAGTAGAAATTGATGACATAAACCCTTGGCAAAGTGTCCTACGCCCCGGTGTGAGCCACTCTCCAGTAATTAGCTGGGAAAATAGTTAGAAAAAAGGGATTGGATTCATATATTAATGAAAGCATACAGAGATGAATAACATGCTAATGAACCATTCCAACATGGCAGAGCTATTTAGGAAGCTATAAAGCAATCATGTACACTCTGTGTAGCTTTTAACAGGTTAGGGGTTGTTGCTTCTATTGCTATGATGTATCAACAGGCTTTAAATCAGGGTGATGTTGCTGCTGCCAGACCTTAAGCAAGAAGAAGGGTGTTAATACCCTGTTTGACTTATCATGATCTGCATGACACAAAAATTGCTGAGAGATACAGGGTAGACAGGAAATAATGGAGGAATTGTGCAGCCTCTACAGCCTTCACCTTTGGTCCCAGGGAAATCGTGGAGGACCCATCCCAATGGAAACAAAGGTATGTTTAGCATTACATATACTAGTTCCTGGTACTTTTAAGAGATGCACAGTGGATATATTAAGGGTGTCACAGGCATCAGCCTCTAGAATATTATGTCAGTTTCTAAATGCAATGCTGCTACCTGCCAGGGGGCATATCTGTTTCCCATGAACGACACAGGAGAGATCAAGAGCCATGCAGGAATTCTATGCAGCAGTACACTTCATTGAAGCATTTGGGGACATAGATTACACATGCATAGAAATAAATGCCCCACTCGGGGAACAGGAAAAGAGGTACATCAACAGAAAAAGATGCCACTCTATAAACTGGCAAACTGTCTGTAATGCCCAAGGATCAACTGCAATGTCTGTGCAGGTAACTCAGGCAGTTTCCATTACTCACACACATAGGTTGATGGGTTAATAGGTGTGTACTAGGCTAATGACCACAAAGGCCTTTTTAAGCCTAGCCATGCATCCCAAATCTCTGAGAAGTTCTGGTACCCTTTATAAGTTTAAAGAGGGGCTTGGGAGATTAACTATTTGCAGACTGCCTGTGCCCATTAGAGACATAGGTGCCAAACTGGGGATGAATTTACTGTTCCCCATCAAACTGTCCAAGTTACAGTTGAATTGGGTTAGAGAGGAACTCTGCTTCACATGGATGGGGAGCATGTTCCAGAGAAAAGGTAGTCTCTAGGATACATATCTGTCTCTCCAGCATGTCCCATTTATATCACAGGCAAGGTTTAAGTGTTTAGAATGGGCAATTTTGATGCTGTTTGTTTTGCTGATATGTATGAGGTCCATCAGGATGGGGTCTGACAGTGCTCTGTATGCCAGGCATACAGCTCCCCTCAACAGCTTATAGGAGACAGAATACAGAGATAGGACCTTCAGGCAGTCTGGATAGGACATGCTACTTATGCCTTGCATTCTTTTAGTGAAGAACCTCTATGGACATTCCAATTATTAGATGTGCCTGGTTAGATACGTACCATTGGGGACATTGTACTCAGTGATGTCTGATGAATGTAGAATACAATGGAATAATGCCCTCCTTGGACTTAGATGCCATACAAATGCTTTTAAATTGTACAAAATAGAATGATTCTTTCACTAATGTAGAGACATGATGGTCAAAGGTTATATTGCTGTGTACTTGTATCCCCGAGTCCCTGCCTCCTGGGTCAACTCTTAAGATTGTACTGTCAATATGGTATGTCATTCTAAGGGGATCTAGTATCTGTCTGCCTGGAATGGCATGATCGACAGACCATGATGCTTTTATAGAGATGGTCTGCATCTGTCACCCTTGGGATTCCAGATACTGGCTAAGGCTCTTGCCACCCCTATAGTGCCTTTTTTAGGCAAGGTTCAAATGACAAATTCACCACCGTAACAGGTACAAGCAAGCAAAATCTGAGGGTAATGCTACTCAATGCTAGAAGTCTAAACTTCAAAATGCACTCATTTGAAGCACTCCTTAAAATGGAGAACATCGACATCTGTGCAGTGACAGAGACCTGGTTCAAGGCTCCAGACAGCACCCCTGCATTACCAGGCTATAATTCATACCACACCTTTCGGCCACCTAACCTGGACCGAAACAATAAAGGCGGAGGCGTATCCATATTCATTAAGGATATCCACACCTCCAGGCTAGTTGCTCAGCATAATGCATCTGAGATTATCCAAGTGCAACTAACTCTGGGCAAGACGGCAATCCAAATTGTAGCTTGCTACAGATCCCCCACCATGCCCCAGGATTCCTACTCCTCATTTCTTGATACACTGGAAAATATTAGGGTGCAACCTAACACCCTAATAAGGGGTGATTTTAACTACCCACTATTAACTGGGAAAACTACTCATGTATCAACTTTTTGCTCAACGTTTTCTGAAATTCATAAATTCCAGTGCCTTGGATCAACTTATCCACACCCCCATCGGGGCAGCAATATCCTAGACCTGGTCATTACCAACATGGGAAACTGGTGTTCCACACCAGAGGTCAATTCCTCATTGGTCAGATCTGACCACAAGCTAATTACCCTAGATATCCACATCCTACCCACCGTAAAAAAATTTTCTAAAGCCAACTTCACGCTTCTTAAGACAGAAGTGGAAAACTTCACGACACCCATGCAGATGGACAATAGAGGTACGACTGCTGAATCCTGCACAAATGCACTTTATAAGAACTTACATGAGTGCATGGATTGTACAATCCCTAACAGAACCAAGATGATATCCTCCAAAAAAAAGGAAACTAATCTGGTGGTCCCCTGCCATAAACAAACTGTACAACAGAAGAAAGAAACTATTGCAAAAAAGATTAAAATCCCATGAATGGAGGAACTCCCTGGTCAGCCTCAGTAAGAAGCTGAGATCCCTCATAAAATCCTCCAAAGCTAGTTACAAAAACAAAATCGCCACTGATTCTAAAGACAACCACAACGCATTCTATAGCTATGTCAAGATTCTCAATGGCAGCACTCAGATCTGCTCTGAGTTACAGCACAATAGCACTAAATATACAGAACCAACTGATATTGCCAACATCCTAGCAGATAGGTTCAGTGCTAACTTTACCCCCCTCTCACCCCCTAAAGTGCCCGTCTCTATACCAGAAGAATGCAAAGTTCCTGTAATCACGGCTGCACAGGTAAAAAAACACACTCTCCAAAGTCAAGAACACAGCATCCATGGGACCTGACAACATCCCAGGCTGCATTCTACAAGAACTACAGAACGAACTCGCACCCCACCTAAGTACCATGTTTAATAATAGCCTTACCTCAGGCTTTGTGCCCACTGAATGGTGTACGTTGACGGTTATCCCACTCCATAAAGGGGAAGCCACCACGGACCCCGGGAACTACTGCCCCATTAGCCTGATGAGCCTGGTCTGCAAGGCTATGGAATGTATCAACATGGAACTTATAAACAATGACATTGGCAATCTCCAAAATCTGAACCCCACCCAGTTCGGGTTTGTTAAAGGCAGATCATGTCTCTTAAACCTGATAGACTTCTTTGAAGTGGTCACCAAAGCCGTAGATGAGGGTAAGGTGGTTCACACAGCCTGTCTAGATCTCCCCAAGGCTTTCAACACCATCCCCCACTCTGGAATTATAGATAAACTCACTAAACTAGGTATAAATCCCTGTGTCACAAGATGGGTTACCAACTGGCTCACTGACAGAAGCCACACTGTGAAAGTAGCAGACTCCAAATCTGACTTCAGAGCAGTGACAAGTGGAGTACCACAGGGTTCAGTCCTGGGTCCTCTCCTGTTTGGCATCTACTTCTCTGAAGTACAGGCTAACACAGAAGGTCTTTGGTTAATGTAGTTCGCAGATGACTGCAAACTAAGAGCCATAATTGAAACTCCTAACAATGTGGACATCCTACAAAAGGGCCTCACTGAGGCAGAAGCCTGGTTTCAAAGCCATGGCCTCAAGCTCAATGCCAAAAAGTGCATTGTCATCCCTTTGGGTAAAAATTCTGCACCCGTGAACTACCACATAGGAGGTAGTCTACTTAACACTGAAAGTGTGATAAGAGACCTTGGGACACAGGTGGACAGCAGTCTCTCCTTTCATAGTCACATCGCCACAGTAGTCAGGAAATCCTTCTACATGGCACACCTCATCACAAAAGGTTTCTCATCCAGGAAAAAAGAGGTCATTGTTCCACTCTGCTCATCACTCATTAGACCCATTATAGAATACAGCGTCTCTTTTGGTATGTACCTCACAAGACATCTACAACAACTAGAAAGGCTGCAGAAATACCTCACAAAGAGTATTACCAGCCTCAAACAAATGCCCTTCACAGACCGTCTCAAAAAACTCCAGCTTTACTCTGTCGCATATCGCCTACTCAGGGGCGATCTCTGCCTAACATAAAAAGCTATGTCAAAACCAGAGCTGTTGGACATGCTCCACTTAAAGAAATCCCAATCCCTCCAAGCTACACGTGCTAGGGACCAAAACCTTGTCACCACAATAAACAGAACATGCTGGAGGGATAGATTCCTTTCTCAGAGACTTCCCATACTCTGGAACAAACTACCTATCTATATCAAACAAAGCTCCTCATTAGCACTCTTCAAGAAAAATCTTGATGATTGGTTAGGAGATAGGAAATTCACCCTGGGGATCACTTCTGTGGCTCTGCTCGACAGGGGCACAGAAAAATAATTTTCTTGGGTGGCGAAAGCCAGGGTACCTTTTTGGCTAGGCTTATATAGGTCCTAGGGCCAATAGCCTAGTACCTACCTATGAACCTATGAAGCTATGATAGTTACTTGTGGTGAATGACTTCCTGAAAAATGCAGTTACATTTCTTGGCATTTAGTTTTAGTCAATGTCTCTGACACAAGTTATTTGTCTGTCAGCCATTCTGGAGAACATTTGTGTCAGTGAGGGATTCTATGACTGCTTGTATTTGCAATCTGCAAATTTATCCAGCCAGAGGCCCTTGACATTGGCCTTGACCTCAGAGAAAAAAATGCCAGAAAAGACCAGCTCAGGAAAGATCTCTGAGAGACTTCACTTGTGACTGGCCTCTTTGTAGAGGTGGTCTCTCCAGTTCTAACTTTGAGTCCTGTCTGTGATCCAGCCGGCAATCCACCAGGTGACATAAGGGTTTACACCTGACCTCTTGAGTTCATCAACAATAATTGAGTAAGGGTATCATGTCAAATGCTTTAGCCAGGTCAAGGTAGGCAGTGTGAACCATTTTGTCATCATCAATTGCTTTGGTGACTTTCTGGAAGAAATCCACAAGGTTGAGTAGGCACCAAAATGGGTAGGGTCCATTGTCTGCAGGATTCCTGTTATTATTGATTATTTCCATGATAATCCTTCCATGGCTTTGCACATGAGACTAGTGAGAGTTACAGGTCTATAATTTCAAGGGTCTGGAGATGGCCCACCCTTATGCAGAAGGATGAGTGTTGCTGTTCTCCATTCATGAGTCATGAAGTTTTTTGGAGGCTAAAGCTAAATAGCAATTCCAGACGGCCTTATAGGTCATGTTTCATACTATTTATAGGACATCCTGGGATATTGTCTGGGCCCATTGATTCAGCATTCTTGGCCTTAGAGAAAGCATCGAGGACCTTTTCACTAGTGATAGTAGGGGGAGATATATTTGATGGTATTTCCTCAGCGAAGGTTGAGTGGGGAGAGAGGGGTAAAGTTAGAGCTGAATTTGTTAGCCATTAGGTTTGCTATATCTTCTAGCTGAGTATAGGTGGCTGCATTAACATAATCTCCACACACAATTGTGCATTTCCTTTGAGGTTGCGGACATATCTAAAAAATGCCTTGTGGATGCCCTTGGCCTGGGAGGCCAAATTTACCTCAAATTCTGCTTTGGTAGACTTTGTTTGTCCTCTGAGTTGATTTCTTTTATCCTGCTGAGTGCTACATCTCCTAATTTTTTGAATGATGTTCTTCCTTCTGTTATATAGCCTACCGATGTAGTGATTCCATCAGGGTGGCTTGTTTTTTGAGTTAGTTCTGTAGTTCTTCCTGGTGGGTACTGCTACCCTGATGCAGCTATTAACATGCCTGCACAGGGTTTCTGTGAAGAGGTCTGTGTAGGCAGCAGTGTTTTCAGAGTTTATGGGGCTTGACATTTTGCCAGATTATCACTTAATAGTAGGAAATTAGTTTTGCAGTAATAGCTGAACATTCTACGTGTAGCTAGGTTTCTGGGTTTTATTTTTACTTCAAAAGGTGACAATTTTGTGGTCTGACCTTCCCACAGAAGACATTACACTAGGGGGGTGTGCAGCACTCTCCTGTATTAGTGAAGATTAGATCCAGTATGTATGGATCCCTGGTTGGTATACTGACAATCTGGTCCAGGGAATTTGTGTTTACAGAATCCAGGAATCTTTGTGCCAGCGCATAAGCATTTCCAATAAGTTTAAATACATATCATGGGTTTCTTTCATCATGGGGGGCCTATAACTTGCAAGAAACTGGTATGGGATTTTGCCTATGGTGATTTGAATGTGGAGAAGCTAAAGATCATTGTCTTGTTTAATCAGCCTTGAGGTACATTTATTTTTGAGGTAAACTGACACATCTCCACATTTAGCCCCTGTCCATGTTGTAGCTGGTCTACATTTGTAGAAGGCATTATAGTCTACATTGCTGGTGTGCTCTCAATGACCTTAAACCATATCTCAGTGACTGCACAGATGTTAGCATTCTCTAGAGTGAGGAATGCCTGTAGGAATTGTAATTTCTTATTTAGACTTCTGTAATTGAGCAGTAACGATGTTAGATTTTCTTGGTTTTGATTTGCGATGTCTGGAAAACTTTCAGTTTGGCATTGCCTAAGAAAGGCACTATGGTGGAGGGCAATATTTTAGTTAATATTCAAAAGCCTAAATAAGAGAGGTGCAGATAACCCCTGGTAAAGCAGTATGGTCTGTTGACCATCTTCTTCCATGCTAACAAATAACGCACCCCCTTAGAATGACAACAGAAACTAAGAAATGATTAGTCAGTTATCTTGTGTTCATACTATAAAATGCTCCTCAGTGCTAGGCTCATACAAGGCTGAAACAAATATGCCAAGAATTCCATGATGCCTCTCTTCATATAGTCTAGGCAGATATGTCTAAGGCCATTTATACCCACATGGACTATTACTGAGTCATACTGGTACTTGTGGTCCAATGACCCGAGTGTGTGCATAATGTGGCAGATCCTGGCCCCTGATAAGCAACTAACTGTAACTTTTTCCTTACCCACCCTAGTGAGAGGGACATCAGTGTGTCTTACAATGGAGTCCCCAATGACCAGAATGTTGGATTTGTGGTGGCCTGCCTTATGGGCTTAGAAGTAGAGACTCCACAATATGTGGTTCTATGTGTTGATGCAGGTGTTGTTTTGAAAGAATGCATTCAGGGCTACAGAGGGTATTTATTATGTGTACTTCATCTAGGAGGACTTTGGGGTTTAGGAGGGTTACATTTAAGTGGTTCAACATATGTGGGTCTATATGTCTGCTTTGAACTGTGAGTGATGGGTACAGACTATGTACTACTGACAACCTAATTGACATTAGGAGTGCTTTTACATGAGAACTTTGCATACAGTGACATTGCGTAGATACATATATAGCATACTATATCAGTTTGTTTGAGAATTAGCTGATTGTCAATAAACATGAGGCAATTTCTACATTGCCTCAGGATGCCTATATTGACCAAGATGGTAATAGAGATAGTAGGAAAGTTCATATCCATGGCAAAAGGCCCTTTTTATTGATTAGACAGTTGTGGTGAGAATATAAAGTAATGCATGGAGTATCTGATTTGCAATGCTGAGGGCAGTGCTTATCTCTGCAAACTAGTTAGAATTTGTGCAACTAGGTATTGGTGACATTTCAAAAGTGCTTTTACATCAAAAATGTAAACTCAAGTTGCCTGCTTCTACACAGAGCATCAAACAATTGACTAGAAGCTACTAACATACATCCTGATGATTTATGAAGTATTTAGGGAGATATTGTGAAGTTAGGTTAGACAGCATCTAATCAAGCAGTACTTACTGAAGAGAAAGAATTAGCTTTGTCAAGAATGATGAAAAGAGGGGAGTCACCTGACTCAACTGACCTGACTGCCTGGCTACTGCTAGTGCTGGTCTCACCACAGCTTCATGGTGTTGAGATGCAGCGCTCCTGCTCCTTTGCTTCTCATTTCGCCAGAAGCAAAAGAGTAGCACCATTCCCAAGATAAGAATCAGGCCACAGGCTGTTTGGTGATCAACAGTCTTGTCCCAGATGATGATGGGATTTGTAGGATTCTTGTAGCCTTTTTCTGGTCGATGCCTTGAACAGGAAGTCGAGCACTCAGGAAGGCCCAATGCAGACACTCACTGCACAGTCAGAAACAGTCAAGAAACAATGCACTCTGGTCCTTCTCTCACCAGTAGCAATGTATAAGTACACATTCCAAGTTGGCACTTATGGACCAGTTATCAGGCTTTCTGGTGATCAGATGATCAGCAGTCTCCAGCAAATAATGTCCCTGTTTTCCTTCTCTCAGCAGGCACAAAACAAAAGTACTAATCCTGAGATGACTATTGAGAGGCAGGATGTGGGGTCTGCAATAATTGGTGGTCTTGTCTAGATGTTGCAGAGTGTAAAGGTAAGATGTAAAAATGGGTTAATATCCTAAGATTTGCAGTCTGCTCTAAGCAGTTAGATATGAAAGAGGGGGGAATAACTTAAGGTTTAGCATAGTGTTCCCTGGCTCTGGATAAGAGGCAACGGATAGCACATGCACTCACTAGCTAGCACAAAGCCTAAGATCCCACCCACATACAAACAGGAAAATTAATGCCTTTCAAACAGCTCAACCTTTACTTAACCATGTAATTGCTGTGTTCTGAAAGCAAAAAAAGGGGCAACCCCCAACAGTAATGACAAGCTAAGAGTGGAACGTGTTAATAAAAAGAAAACATTGATAGAACAGATTACTCTCATATGGAAATATATACATGTCCTTAAGCAGAGCATTTCTCTGAGGTATACAGTTATGTCAGTAATATCTCCTCTGTCAGGTCTTTGCTATATTCACTTATGTATTACAAACAATACTGTGCATCAAGCATTTCAATTGACCATCATCTATAAAACATGGAATGCAAAACTTTACCAAGAAGCAAGAATGAAGTACCAGATGCCTCTAATACTGTAATGGCAATACTATCCGAAATACAATGATGTTCAACAATTATATGTTTCCCCTGTGTATCATTATTCTTTGACCTCTACAATGCCTGGCGCCAGGTGACAAATGCAACTAAGACTAAATGGAAGTAGCTTATGGCAATATCTTGTGATTTTATTGCCTTCATCCCCATTAGTCTGTCGAGCTTTGCACCACTTTGCTAAGCTGTGTTCATTCATCTTAATGTAACAAGCTGAAGAGTACATATTACAGTGGCCAATAGGGTAATGAAGATGAATGCATGTGTTCATGTTTGCTAAAATGTGGTGTCAAATGTTATGTATCAGAAATATGACTTCCTATGAGGTGTGCTTAGATAGTACTCTGGTAAAAATCTTTTTCATGGAATGCTCTAAAGGTTCAAATATAGATAGATGAAAAATGTTTCAGGAAGATTTGTCTGACACCTTTGGCTGTAAATGTTGGTTATACCTTTACTTAACACACTATTATCCTGCTGCTATATTAATGTGCCTGCTACCCACTGGGAAGCCTTTCTCGTACATATCTATGTACAAATGTTAGCACAGACCAACAAAGTACTGCTAGTTCCCATTCCAAGCGCAGCACTTTAGGATATTATTACATTTGCATTAACACGTTGCCATCAGCAGTGCGATTCAGCTGGGCAACAGTGTGCTCAAAGAGAAAAAAAAATCAAATAATTATTGTTTTAGGTTGAACAACAGTTTTATGTCAGTATTACTTCTGTCAACAGGTAATCTTGATTTCAGAACGATGTTGACATTTAATTCATTCATTTAATGTATGTCTGCCCTACAGTGTTTATATTTGCAGCTGTGTTACAAGTTTGCTTAATCTATTCTCACAAAGTCCACTCTGTCATTTTGTAGTGCACTGTCCTATGTATGACTTGAGTGTTTGTCTTGGCAATGCACATAGTGCAAATATGAGACAATACCAGGGTGAAATCACCCTGACATGAAGGCACAGGAATGTTTCATTGATAAACTAGTGGTGTACTACAGCCAATGTCTATGGCATCCTATAATGTCAAACAGGTCAGTGTCCCTCACAGTAACACAACGTACATGTAGAAGGATAGTAGCTAAATTTTAGTAGAGAAATAGGACATTACATGTGACAATCATAGTGACGTTATAATACCATCTGTTCCAAACACTGTTTTGTAAAAAAGTTCAAATGTTCTATCTCACATTGTCAATGTCAGTCTTCTCCAGTGTGGTTTGATTCTGGGACAGTGTGTGTAATATATGAAGGAAACAGCACTGACATTGTACTGTTCACAGCTGTGTGAGCAGTAACATGCAGCTCTTTTCCATCATTCTGACTAAATCTGATGGTTCATATTATATTTGTAACTCCTTTCTTAGTGCACACATTGATTTCAGTTAATTGTGACTGCCACCATTGCTATCTGAAGTGGCACATGCCGTTATTATAGAGATCTTGAGACAGTCTAGTATAATAGGCAGGGGTTTGAATCTGGTAACATGTCTGTCACACAGCAGTGGCTTACATACAGACAATAGTTATGGCACACTCAGAGGGCTACCTTTTTCAGGGCTTTTTCTACAAGGTAGGACAGCTCTTAAGATAGGAAAGTGCTGTAAGCCCTTCAGTGAAGTTCTTAATGACAAAACTGATATGCGTATTTCAGTGGAGTCCATGGCTGGTTATGTATCTGTCTGATATCTGTCCTAGCATATGTTAGAAATGACATGATGCAAATGTTTATTATGTCATTCTTTGCTCACAAGCATTACCTATACCCAAAATAATTATGCTCTGTATTGCATGTCTTCATCTGGATATTTCTTTATTACTGCATTATTTTGTCACACTATGTAGATTAATGGCAGAAATGTTTCTAACTGCATGTTATGCTGCCAGACCATCAGAAACTGTGATTGGTCCTCTGTTACAACACATTCTCATGTGTTGCTGCTGTTGATTTGTTGTTTTGTTACTGTTTCTGTTTCCAATAATTCCATGTGAGCATGCCCAGTATAACAATGTCTGAGCTGTTTGCAAATCAGCAATGGAAAACTTGAGCTCATGGCATGTCATCCAATCTGTGTTATTGTGTCACATTTGCTTATGCTGTATGTTATTAGATAGTAATAAACCCCATTTTCTATGGGTACCACTGTCATTACTTTGCAAAAGCATGTTCATTTTTGATGTACCTGACTTTATAGTTGTAAGGTCCATTTTTTCTTGTGCATGCATGCTGAGGTGGAGAATACAGCAGTGGTGTCAACTTGTATACATTGATTCCTTGTATATACATTTCATATGTAATAACTGTTTTCTATGCATTCAGCCCATAATGTATCTTCTGTTCTTGCTGCTATCTCAACTCAGCATTTAATTAGCATGTATATCACGTTTACTCCCTTTTTACACTGCAGTTTTATATCCCTGTCACATCCTTTGTTAACGTCTGTTTTTATTTATGTGCATTACTGTGGTATTGTCATGGACATTATTTATCATTACATCACTATTGCAGGATTTATGTCATATTTTGTTCTTAGACACTTCATCACATTTGCCTACTGTATGAGTATACTTTACACATTTCCCCTGCCACATTAATTATACAATATAAAACAGTTGTGTGCTTCTTCTGGCTTTTCCCAGTTAGGGGTCACCACAGTGGATCACCTTGTCCACTCATGATTGGCAGTGGAGTTTTACAGTGTCAAGTTGCCAGCCTAGTGCCCAACCTTCCATAGAAGGCACACACATGCATGCACTCACACCTAGGGGCAATTTAGAGTATCCAATCTACCTACAGCATGTCTTTGGGAGGAAACTGGAGCACCTGGAGGAAACCCACTCAGCCACATTCACACCTAGGGCCAATTTAGAGTGTTCAGTCCACATACAGCATGTCTTTGGGAGGAAACTGGAGCACCCAGAGGAAACCGATGCGACCACAGGGAGGACATGGAGACTCCACACAGAAGGCACCCCAGCTGAGGATCGAACCAGAGAACCTCTTGCTGTGAGGTGGCAAAGCTTAACCGCTGCACCACTGCGGCCACCCAAAACAATTATTTATGTACAATTCCCCCATTTCACTTCCCCTCCTGTATTCTTTCACTGTACTTGCCCTTAATATTTCTGGGCTCAGCATGTGCTCATTTATAAGCTTTGCCTATACGTTAGCCATTTTGATTTCATTCTCTGCATGTGCTTGCAAGCATCTTTCCATGGCCATAAACACTACTGCTGGTCATGAAAACATGCTTGCGAATGTTTAGGTGTGAAGAGCAGCATGCATATTCGATTACCATTGGTGGTCATCATGCTAACACACTTAAATCGTGTAGGCTCCTTACAGCACCTACATAATTGTTAATGAATTCCAGGGAAGATAAAAAAATAAAATTGTACAAGCAAAAGTCAGTGTGGCCTACTTGCTGCTGAACTTTTTAAACAAGAAGTAGACAATCATCTCACATCATTCTTTAACAAGGAATGTGAGGTAACAGAAAAGGCAATACACGTCTTTATTTATTTATGTATTGTTTTTTGTTGGCCAGATAAATGTAATTGTTCTGAGATCCATTTCAGCAACAAGTCAAGGTACAGAGATACAAAATACATCAGCTGCAAAATAGAACATAAAACCACAGAAGATGCAGCCTACAGTTAATGCATCAAGTAAAGAAGATCAGAATTGTAGGCAATTACACATAGATTCATAGGAGATTACTAGGCTGACAGCTCAAGAGCCCCTACAAGTTTAGCCATTAATACCCAGATTTATCCAGATTTTCAATACCTAAGGGCTAGTGGATGGTTATGCCTTTGGGAATTTTATAGACTACCTCTGTTCATAAGGGATATAGGCACCACCCCAGGAGAGAATTTATTTTTATGCATCCATTGATCTAAGTTGCATTTGAACAGGGTCAGAGAAGGGCTCTGTTTCACTTGAATAGGTAGGCTGTTCCAGAGAAGGGGTAATCTCTGAGACATATATCTGCCCCTCCACCATATTTTGTTCATGTCACTGGCCAGGTTTAGATTCTTGGATCTGGTAATCCTTGTCCTGTTTATTTTGTGAATGTGTAACAGTTCCATCAAGACCGGATATGAGACAGAGTAAAGAGATATGGCTTTTAGGTAATCCACATAAGACATGTTGTTTGCACCCTGTATTTTTTTTTTTTTGTAAGGAATCTCTGAGTCTGCTCCAGTTGTTGCAAGTGCCTGTTTAGGTGCATGCCAAATGGTGCATTTTTGGTCTGATGTATGCTGAATATAGTGCCCATTTTGGACACATGGTGACCAAAGTTCAGGTTAATGTCTATCGGTGTATCTAGATATCTCACAATTGGGTCCATTCTTAGGGGTGTGCTATTAATACTGTAATTTGCAGGGGTATTCAACTTCCCAAAGTGTATAATTATGCATTTTGCTTGCTTTTACTTTTAGGCAATGGTTGTGGCACCAATTATCCTTCAGAAAGGTCTGACTCAGACAAATATCTACATCATTAGGGAATTCATTAATTGCCCCAACTTGTAATCATCAGAAGACTTGGTCAGACCAAACCAGCTATATTAGCCTTGACTTCAGAGAATTATATTTGGAACAGGAGATGTCCCAGCACTGAGCCCTGTGGTACACCACTATTAACTGACCTGTTATTGGATTTGGATCCCCCCAATATAACACCATGTGTCCTGTCCATGAGGCAATCAGTTATCCATCTGTTGATGTAGGGATTTATGTCCAATTTTGTGAGTTTATCTACAATACTTGAGTGTGGAATTGTGTGAAATGTTTTATCCAGGCCAAGCTATGCAGCATGCACTGTTTTACCTTCATCCATGGCATTGGTGACTTTCTCAAAGAAGACCATCAGACTTGAGCAGGCCTGATCTGCCCTTGACAAAACCAGACTGGATCGGCTCCAATGTCTGGAAATTCCTTCATCATTGTTTATCAGGTCCATGACTATTCTTTCCAGGGCCTTATATATGAGACTAGTCAGACTTATGGGTCTATAATTTCTTGGGTCTGTTGAAGGTCTCTTTTATGCAGAGAGATGACTATTGCTGTCCTCCACTCCCCAGAGACAAAACCTGCCTAGAGGCTGTGATTAAATAGAAATCTTAGTGGGGCTGATAGGTCTTGTTTCAAGCTATTTAAGAGAAATTCTGGGATATTGTCGGGACCCATCCTCAAATCCGTGTTTCTAGCTTTACAGAGTGCCGTGATGACCTGTTCTTTTGTGATAACTGGTGGAGGAATTATGGAGGGTAACCAAAGGTAATGGGGGGGTGAAATTTGAGCTGAATTTATTTTCCATCAGATTTGCTATATCTTCTGGTTGGGTATAGGACGTGCCATCAACAGCTAACTCTGCACATTGATGGGTGTTGCTCTTAAGACTGCGGACATAACTGAAAAATACTTATGGTTATCTTTTGCTTGGGAGGCAATTTTTGCCTCAAAGTTGGCTTTTGAAAACTTTAGTCCCCTAACTTTCTTGTTTAAACTAGGGAGAGCATTTTGTCATGTTGTGAATGTTCTCTACTACTTCTGGACAGGGTTTTCTTTCTTTTGTTGTGCAACCTGTTTGTAACAGGGGGTCACAGGGGGTGTCTTATTTTTGCCGTATGACCTAGGCCATTTCTATGTAGCTGTTTATATGGTTGTACAGTGCTTTTGTGTATCGCATAGACCTCTGTATTTTCTGGGTTTGGGGGAGCTTGGAAATCAGCTATGTCATTGCTTAATAGGTGGTGGTTAGCTTTACAAAAGTTCTTGAAGTTTCTGGTGTTAGATGGGGGTTTTAGCTTTATATTTGTTTTAAAGGAGACCTTTTTGTAATCCAGTTTAACTAGTGGGATCATTACCACTTGGAAATGATGCAATGCTTCCCCTGTTTATGAGTATCATGTCTAAAATATTTATACCCCTTATGGGAGTGCACAGTGCAGACTAACTGTTCCAGGGCATTTGCATTAACAAAGTGCATAAATCTTTGAGCCTGCATGTTAGTGGTCTTGTAAGCTTCCCAGTAAATTGAGGGGTAGTTGAAATCACCCATGAGTATGGTGTTGAGCTGAATGGTAAGATATTCTAGTACATTCAGGTATGAGGTATTGTTTGCCTGGGTCATGGTAGGAGACCTGTAGCTAGCAAGGATATGGTAAGGGATTTCACCTATGGTTAGTTGGACATGGAGTAGCTCAAGTGTGTCATAATTGTTGGCCAGTTTTGAGGTGTGAATATCTTGGGTCTATGTTTAACCATAGACTGAAACTTTTATCGAATGGCTAAACATCGAACCCTATTTATTGAATGTTCATTCATCAAATGTTCATTTCAGCGAACCTGTGAGATGGAGAAAGTAACTAGTTGGCCAGCATTTCCCCATCTCACACCACAGTATTTCAAAGCCCTTTTATCCACTCTAGTGTGATCTTGGAGTTGATATATATAGTTGTGAAGGGCCCATCTGGGTGGGTATGAAATACTGCAGTGTGTGAGATAGGGAAGGGTTGGCCAAGTAGTTACTTTCCCAATCTCACATGTTTGCTGAAATAAACATTCGATGAATAAGGTTCGATGGTTAGCAGTTCAATGATAGTTTCATTTAACAGTTAAACATAGACTCAGTTACCTTTTATGTAGATTCATATACCTCCACCTTTTGTCTTTTTATGTGCAGTGGGTGGTCTGAATGCATGGAGGACATTACAGCCTTGCACTGCCAGGGTACTTTCCTTGTCTTTGAACCACGTTTCAGTAACTGCACGGGTATCAGCATTCTCCAGGAGGAGGAGTGCTTTCAGGGAATGTATTTTTTTGTTGAGACTCCTAGCACTGAGCAGTAATATCTTTAGCTTATCATGAGTAGATTTTGCTATGTTCAGAGGTTTATTTGTTTTACAAAGCCTAAAAAAGGCACTATTGGGGCAGATAATGATTTGTCCACTATCCAAAAGCCTAGTGGCATCAGATGCAGAACATCCTGGGTAAAGCAGCATGGCCAGATCTATTTCAGTTGATTGGTAAACAACATTCTCAAAACCCACATGGCGGGGACTACATGATCAACAATACAGTTTGTCAATCAATGGAAACAATCAAAACAGCACCCGAAAACAACACAAAACCTATGTTTTTTAGGGGGGCACATCCCCGGCATGCCACATGTGAGGTGATATGCCCCTGGCACCCCTTGCTAATTATATGTACCTACTCCCTGACACCCCTTGCTAATTATATATACCTAGTCTAAGATCCCACTACAATGGAGGAAAGAGTACATTCGCCAATCCCCACTGTACCTCACCCTCAGTCAAAACAGTCGATGAACTGTATTGTCAATCATATGGTCTCCACTATGTGGGTTTTGACAATGTCATTAGTTCACCAAGTGGCAGAGACTCATGTGACCAGTCTGTCTTGTTCTCCTATGACAGAAACTTTGGGTTGTGTGGTGTTACGTCTTATGGGCTCATTACTTGAGACACTATGTGGAATAGTTTTATGTGTTGTGGTGGGAGTTGTCTTGTTTGTATGTATGTTGCAGAGGACAGAGTCTGGGAGGCCTTTGAGGGTTGGGTAAGTTATATGTGAACACCTCAGCATATGTGGGTCTATGTTTCTGGTCCTTAGTGTGGTGAGTGTTGTGTGCATTTTCCTGTCTGTGCTGAGTTTATTATTTGCAATAGTGTACCAAAGCTCCTGGTCTGTTCTGCTATTTCACATTGCTTTTATCATATCTATATTTGTAAGTATATTTGTTGATCTGCTCCCTCTCCTATACTGTTCTAACAGTGACACTTCTTGTCTTAATGCTTTATACGTTTCTCTGTTCGATACCTTCATGATGGCATTTGATTTCTTCCCTTCCTTTCCGCATTGTCCACTATTTTTATGGTAAGACTTGATCTGCTATTAATTTAGCTGCACAACAGCAACATATCCTGTTTACTTCTGTCATATCACATGAATTTCTATTAATAGTTTTGATTACTCTGTTCATTTGTTTTATTTGACTTCCAACATTTTGTGTCTTATAGACTTTTTATGATCTATTACTTTTATCAATCTAAATATGTCTATCTATCTATCTCTATTAAATAAAACAACTCTTCCCTTAGATATTTTACTTTCAAACTGAGGGCACATTCTTTATTCTCTGTTTACTGTGGGCATTCTGCAGAAAGTTCCAGAACACCTTCCTGTTGCATATTCTGTTCTGCTGCATCCTGCATCATCCAATGTTCTTTCATATGAGAGCTTAGTGGCCTATCACTCCACAACATTGACTGTGTCAGAGTTGCCACCGTTTCCTGTTCCTTCCCTAGCTGTACAACTCTGACACAGTCAATTTGCAATTGAAGGCTCAAGAGTGTCTTCATGTGGCAACTTATCAGATGCTTCTGTTTCCACCTCTTTCACCTTAAATTGGGGACTCGGTATTCCATTATGCTGTGATGTTACCAATATTGGATTTTCTATACTAAATCCTTCACTTTGCAGTTAATCCATAACTTCAGTTTCTATTTCTTTAATTTCTCCATTACTAATCCTTGTTCCTACGGTCCTCCTTTGTTTTTTCATTTTTTGTATCGTAAATTTTTTCATATCTGGATGCCTGCCTGTATTTCTTTTCAAATATCTTTGGTTCATAGGTTAGTACTAGGTTAACTGTCTTCATGGGCTATTTTAAGCCTATTCAGTTATCTTATTTGAGAATCAAACCCTGTATCTTGTATCTGTAAGGTAAACATATTTAGCATTATGTCATCCCCAATCCCTTTTGGTGCTGCTTTTTTGTATTGACAAGTTTTGCTTTCTCCTTTGTGTAAGTATTGTACCATATTAAATCTCTATTTCTTTCCATTCTCCATATTTCTTGTTCAGCTGTCTCCTGCTTCACCTGTTTCTCCTTACTTGGTCACTTATTGTTCCATTATGCTGTGATGTATCCTGTGTTAGACATTCTACATTCACTTTGCATGGATTTCATAACTTCAACTTCTATTTGTTTATCTTCTACTTTACTAATCTTCTGTTTTATATTCCCCCTTTGTGATATTATTTTTTTCTATTGTAAAATTTTCTGTATGTGGGTGCCTTTGCCTGTATTTCCCTTCAAATATCTTCGGAGCTGCTTTTTTGTACTGATTAGTCTGGATTTCCTTTTTGCATAAATATTACAGCATATCACGTCTAGCTTTCTTTCCCATGTCCATGTTTCTTTTTAATACCTTTCAAAGATCTGTAGGTTTTGTCTTTATATTTTTGCCCTTCTTCAGTCACTTCTTTTTCCAAATGGTCCAGTGTTTTTTCGTCTTTATAATGTTTTTCATGAATATGTTGTATTACTAAACCCAAATTTACATTTGAAGTTTTTGACAGTTTTTCTTGAGCAAGTATTTTGCTTTCCTCTAATTTTTCTCTTAATCTTTTTGAATATCTTCTGTCTGGAAATTCTGGCCTTCTTGCATAATAGTAACAATACATAATTTTTGTCTTATCCTTGGTAGTCCACTCTATCATCTTTATGGCTCTTTTTTGGCCTGTCAGTTTTTGTAGTTTGTGTGGAGTACCACTTCCTTCTACAACAGGAGGTCATCCTTCCCCTGAATCTGGTCTAACCCCATTCCAGGAATGTTTCCATGTCTTGAGGATTCTACACTGTCATTTTTTTCCAGTCCTGACAACACTGCATCTACCAGTACTGGGCAGTTTTTTTTTATCCTGGGACTTGTGCACCCAGCTGTCTTATTTTATTAGCTTACCTCAGTCCATGGTATAGGCAGCCACGGTGGTGCAGTGGTTAGCGTTGCCGCCTCACAGCAAGAGGTTCTCTGGTTCGATCCTTGGCTGGGGTGCTTTCTGTGCGGAGTCTGCATGTCCTCCCTGTGGTTGTGTGGGTTTCCTCGGGGTGTTCTGGTTTCCTCCCACATCCCAAAGACACACTGTAGGTGGATTGGACACGCTAAATTGGCCCTAGGTGTGAGTGCATGCATGCGTGTGCCTTCTGTGGAAGGTTGAGCGCCGGGCTGGCAACTCAACACCGTAAAACTCCACTGCCAATCATGAGCAGACAGGTGATCTGCTGTGGTGACCCCTAACTGGGAAAAAGCTGGAAGAAGACTTCAGTCCATGGTATATTTTATATAAAATACAGTCTATATTATCAGTGTTGTCTTCATGAGGTTTTGTAAAAACATGGTCTACCTTATGAAGGTACTCACAAAGACATGAGGCTGAATTAACTTCCAGCAATACTACTCTCCTTTGCTTGCTGATTTTATCATCTCTCCATTTGCACTCCCTTCTAAGTGTAAAATTGACTGATTTGGAGCCAAAATGGATGTCTAAAATAGATGCCTAAAAGCACTGACAACATTGTATTTAACAAAAGTGAGTGGATACATTAAATGGTAGTTACAAGTAATACATCAGACAAAGCTGCATGAGCTAACATTTGTAAATTATAAGTGAAAATGTTTATTTTTAAAATAATGTTCAGATGTAAAGAACAGCAGATATACAAGAGAACACTCTTATCTGATTTAGGGAATCACACAGAGGACTAGCTATATCTATCTATGCAAATATTGCAGTATCTAACCCATGGATGTGAAAGTCTAATTGTATGTGTTAGAGTAAAGTGGAAGAAATTAATTAGAGGAAATGGATTCTGTATATAACGATGCTTTGATCTGTATGCAGGAGTATGTATATACATCCTTCAGGTGTTCTTTCAATCCTTTTATAAATTGTGAGCATTCAATCAAGTTTCAGAGCTCAGATGAAAGACGGCTGCAATTTGCAGGGACTGTTTTCCTGAAGCTCATTTCAGCTGTGGCCATTTTTCAGGTGTGGTAAACATGTGCCAAAGTATTATTTTCCAGATTCTTGAGTATAGAGAGAGAGAGAGAGACAGAGAGAGAGAGAGAGAGAGAGAGAGAGAGGATAATTTTTAAACACATTTCCAAAAGCTGGACAGCAATAGAAATTAAGTATTTTTAATGTATGTGCGGATTGGAGGATATTGAACGTTCCACTTTAGAAGGATTAGATTTCACAGATACTTGTCAGCAGAACCTACATAAAATACAAATCAAGTAAAAAAACTTTATAAATATCTTCTTGAGTTTCTAATGCAAATGATACTGCTAAAATCTATTCAGATAATAAGGAGAAAGTCAGTCCTGTTACAACTGACTGGCACTGCTGCTTCTTCAGGCCATGAAATGTTCAAAATCTATTGATTCTGCATGACTGGATATTATCTTTTTTTTTTTTTGAATATGCAGAGACCTCAGAATTCAATATTGTATGTGTTACAGTCAGCACAGACCTGTACTGGATGTGTGTAAGTAGGATTGTGTTCCTATGTATTCTGATCATAAAAATTCCAAGATTTGCAATCAGAAACTAGAACAATGTGTACATGTTCTGGTGATGTATCATATCAGTTTTCTATGTAAAGCACTCACTGTCTTCAGCACATTTATACAGTTTGTTTTTTTACATTCCAGAACTTTGTAGATGTGACTAGTCAGGCTAATAGGTCTGTAATTTTCAGTATCAGTGGATGGTCCATCTTTGTGAACTGGCATCACAACAGATGTGCAATATACTTTAGGGACAAAACAAGTAGTTACGTTCAGGCTGAACATCTGTAGGAGCAGGTCCGCTAGGGTGAGTTTTATACTGTTTATTAGGCAACTGGATATATTATCAGGCCTCATGTATGATGTATTTTTCCATTTAGAGAGTATCTTTAGCAAATGGCCTTTGGAGATGATAGGGGTTTGAGATTCTGCTGGATATGTGTTTTTTGTATAGTTGTCTCAGAAATTAAACGTGCTCTGAATTTGTTTACTGGTATGTTGACTATATTTACTGGATCAAACTAGGCTGTGCCATTTTTGATAAGTTCTGACCAATGTCGGGTACCACTCCTTAGTTTTCTAATTTAGCAAATGAAGGATTTTTAAATGCCTTTAGCTTCTTATGCTAGACTAACTCGTGATATACATTTGTTTTCCTGATGGTGGCTTTCTTTTCCATTTCTATCAATAGCTTTTTAATGTTAACCTTGATTTGTGGGTTTTTATTTTGTTATAGAGTTTCTTCTGCTGTGTTGCTTATTTATACATGAGGATCTCCAGGCTAGTTTACTTATAAATGTCCCATTTTTTTTGGATCTGGTACAGCCTGCCAGAGCAAAGCATTTATTTACATGCACATATACTTTGCTTGCTTAACTACTTGCTATGTCAGTATCTTGAGTAATAGTTAAAACTGAATTTAGAAATTTGAACATAGAATTGTAAAAGATTTACATGTTTGAAGTCTCTGAACTTCGTGTCTCGCTGCTTGGAGACATTCAAGGAAATGCTTGCCATTTTGTTATCAGATTTAATTAGACGAGGGAGTACTTGGGGGATAATTGATATTAATGCCATGTTATTAAGGACCAGGTCAAGAATATTTTATCCTGTAATGACTTCCTTGACAATTTGCTCCAGGGTGTTTTTGTTTATGAAATCAAGACAATTTGGGATGTAACCTGCAGTCAAGGTAAGTATTCCAGTTTATCATTAGGAAGTTAATGTCATCTAGGATAATGGAATTCATGTTAATTTTAAATTCATCCAGTATATTTAGGAACTTAACACTGTTTTGTATAAATTTTCAATTCATTTTACTGTGATTGGGATCTCATTCAGTTCAGTTTTTCAGTCTCTGGGAATCTGCTTAGAGGTGATGTGGTCCTTAACAAATACAGATATTCCACTGCAGTTACCATCAAAAGTTATAGGCAAGTACGAGGCTAGCTGCTCTTGTGGGCCATTTTAAGCCTAGTCAATTTCCCTCAAAGGTGAGAGTCAGATCCTGTACTGTGTGTCTATGAGATGAACACTGTAACCATTATGCCAGTCCCCAGTCCCAAAAGGGGATGTGGGATTCATCTGATCATGTAAATGTTTTTCATGAGTGGAAGTCAAATGAGCACAACTCTTGAATTAATCAACCAGTGATGCAATGGCTCCACACACACACACACACACACACACACACACACACACACACACACACACACACAAAAAATCCCTTGCTTCTCTAGTTGCACAATGAAGAGGACACATTACTTAATACAGATGCCACCAAAGAAGTCTGAAAGGTAAGGAAGGTGTAAAACCCTGGTATGGAGGGAATGCTTTCTGTATTTTTAAGCCAATTTTCTATAGTAACACACACACACACACACACACACACACACACACACACACACACACACACACACACACACACACATACACGCACGTGTGCATATGCACATGCACTCACATGTATATGTACCAAATACAGCATGACTTCAAGCAAAGGCATTTTGTCATTTAGACTCCTGATATTCAGCATAGCCAGCATGATGTGGTCTAGTGTTTGATATATACTTTTGTTAGGTTAGAAAATGCATTAGCTGGACTCTGCTTAAAAAAAGTCTATAGATAGTATGCAGACCCCTTGCAATGAGAGGTGCAATCTATCCCTTGCAAAGTAAGAGTGACTGTCTAGCTGCATCTCTTCCTATGCTGGGACATACTGGACTCTACTAGAGTAACATCAACTATGCAGCTGATTGTTGAAGTCAACATTCTTTCCCTGTGTTTTGCTATCATTTGAGGAGAGTGAAAAATTCCATTCAAAACCAGAGTGTTGTGCATTTGGGACATGCACAGAGAGCTCTAGCATGTATCTCTGTATAGTCCTTAGTAAGAGTTTTTAGGACTCTTGATATGTCAGAGACCTTGGCTCCTGAAAGAGAACTCAAATTTCACCCTCTCTTTGTCCAGCCTTGTAAGAGGTGAGTTAGTGTGTCTTAAAATGGAGTCACAAATCACAAGTGCACTCTTGTTAGAAGGCTGTCTAGGTGTACTAGTTTTTGAGTAGTTAATTACCTAGTAACCATTTACTGTGCTAATGCTGTTTGGTATTGTAGTGTTTAATTTAAGCTGAGCTCTAGATTTATAAGGTCTTTTCAGTTCAAGCAGGGACTTTTTGATAGCCTCAGTGTATGATTAAGTATGTATTTGTGTTGAATGCAGTAACAGTGTGGGTTGCTCACACGTTGTGTCAGATTTGGTTAAGTACTTGCACCTCCAGCAAAGAGAAAAATAATGCACTAAGCAATAATAATTCATTGACTGTGACCATCAGGCAATTGTTACACTTCTTGAATAAACCAAGTGCTATGAGTCTAGCAACTGAGAGTAAGCAAGCTTGTTGACTTTACATTTTAGTTCAAGAATATAGTAAAGGAATGTAATAGGACTTGATTTTAAGAAATAGTGTAAATGGTTAATAGTTCAATGGAAATTATATATTTCTAATATTTTAGGAGTATGGATTAAGGATTTATCAATACTACATGGCTCACATTTGTAGTGTATAAGAGGAAACTTAATACAGAGCAGATGAATAAGAATAGTTCCCAGCATGATATACTGAGCATGAATCAAATTAGTAGACAGTTGGTGAATACAGGGACTGTATCTCAGTGGGTGTGAGACTGACTAGGTTTCTTTTTAGAGTACTTCACATTGGAAGAAACCTGTGTCTATCTAATACAGCACTGCATTGCCTATGGAGAGTGGTACTCAATGTTGCTTATCACCGCACAGAAAAAAACAAAGACCCACTAGAAAATTAGTTATAAATTCATCCAAAAATGCCTACTTCTGGAATACAATAACAATTTAATATCCTCCCACAGAGCTGCAACCACTGGTACTAAGAAGCTAATGTTTGACTAGCTGGAAATCTTATAAAACAGCAGAAAAATGAAGGAAATGCAGGAAAAAAACCAAAATCAGATACCAGAAAGTTTGCCGAAATTTATTTTCAGCGATCACCTCTTTGTCAATCCATATTCAGTGAAAATCACTTCTGTGATTCACTGAGTTTTCCAAGGGCAATGAAGTAGTTGGCCAGCTACACAACTTTACCCTTTTCCCTATTCTAGTGCTATCTCAGAGTTGGTATACATAGTTGGGGGTTGGAGGATGAATCCCCCCACTCGGGTGGGTTTGATTTAGTTAGTCTTGGGTCCATTGTGCTGCGGGGGCAATTGTTTCATTGCCCTTGAAAAATTCAGCAAATTGCAGAAGTGATTTTTGCTGAATATGGGTCAATGAAGAGGTGTTTGCTGAAAATAAATTTTGGCGAATGAATATAGGCCCAGCAGAAACACTGTAGCAATACAGTAATGGTAAAAAAATACAATCAAACTGAAAAAAAATTGGACTTAAACTGTGTAAATTACTATGGTACTCCTAAGAGCAACAGAAAACAAGTACTTTCATTTTCATCGGATGAATAATCAGTTCTAAACTCAAACTTTAGTCATTTCAGGACATGTGCACTGTCTGCAGCTTCTGATGTTTTTAAATTAAGACAATAGTCTGGGTTTCATCAATCATTTTCCACAAAGTCCTAGTAATTACCCAGTTTGTTGTGCTATTGTGAGTTGCAAAGGAATGTAGGTGAAGCTTTTCCCCAGTTCAGTCAGCCATTGCCTCCAACAAAGTGACAGCACGATGATGTCATGAAAGAACATTCTTCAGTTATTGGATCAGATGGCAGAGTTCCCATACATTTCAATGTAATGTTATACAAGACAAAGGCATTAGAGTGGCACAGAACTACTGAATGAAAACAGTAGGCTGGAGTTCTGGACACTTGGTTCCAAAAGACACATGATACTGTGATGTCCTTGGTGTACTACATTGAACCATAGAGCTGTTTACTCTGTGCCTCAGTTTGCCAAACCAGGGGTGTAGACAGTTTTTTTTTTCAATTTGTACTCTTACAGTGTGGCACTGCTACCCCTCCCCCCCCCCCCCACACACACACACACTCCTTAAGCATCCATGAACCTAAAAATCACAGACACTCAGGTTAAAACAGCCCTCTCCAAAGCCAAAAAACACAGCATCTATGGGACAGGATGGTGTCCCAGGCTGCATCCTACATGAGCTCAAAGATAAACTAACCCCTCACCTAAACACTACATAGAGTGGCAGACAACAACCGTTATTCCACTCCACAAAGGGGGAGCCACAACAGACCGCTGGAACTATCACCCTATAAGCCTGACTAACTTGGTCTGCAAGGCTATGGAGCGCGTAATCATGGATCTCATTAACATAGACATTGGGAACCTCCAAACACTGGACCATACCCAGTTCGGCTTTAAGGGCAGATCATGCCTTCTAAACCTGGTGGACTTCTTTTAGACAGTTACCAAGGCTATAGACGAGGGAAAGGTGGTACACACAGCCTACTTAGACCTTGCAAAGGCCTTCAACACCATTCTCCATTCTGGTATTATAGACAAGTTCACCAGCCTGAACATAAACCCCTACATCATGAGATGGGTTGCCAACTGGCTCACAGACAGAACCCACATGGTAAGAGTTGCGGGAGCTAGGTCTGACTCTAAACTGGTTACAAGTGTCGTTCCCCAGGGCTCAGTCCTATTGATAGTGTGTGTGTGTGTGTGTGTGTGTGTGTGTGTGTGTGTGTGTGTGTGTGTGTGTGTGTGTGTGTGTGTGTGTGTGTGTGTGTGTGTGTGTGTGTGTGTGTGTGTGTGTGTGTGTGTGTGTGTGTGTGTGTGTGTGTGTGTGTGTGTGTGTGTGTGTGTGTGTGTGTGTGTGTCACACACCCAATAATGACAGAACACATATATTATTCTTCTGGGTATCAATAACAATGCAGCTAACAAATAATTATATTTCAAAAGTAAGGCATGAAATACATCACAGAACATTCAGACACAGAGATCATCTAAGAGTCAGGTGGCCCTCACTCCCCAGATTGTATAAATGGATGCGGAGAGAGAAAAAAATTATTAATTTTCTGATTATGCTCTTTAACCTGATCAGGGCTGTGATGTGACCCTGTAATGATAAAGCTGATAATGAAACCTGCTTTTAACCGCACTCATTCTAAAACTAGCCCTGCCCAGATGTTGTGTACAGAAAGCTGCTGTAGGTGATGTGGACGGCGGGGGTGCTAGGGACTGTATTGCTATTACTTCTTTAGTTTTAATCACAGTCAAACCTTAGACATGTATATACAAAGAAGGTTGCTGTAGCTTGTGTAAGGACAGTGTACTATCTAGGAGCAACAAAGTGGAGTACACTACTGTAATCAAAAAACAAAGACAGGGGCGTGGCCAAGGATGAACACAGGATAGCAGCAGATTTCTTCAGCTCCACCAATTTCATTACATTGACAGGAATTAATTACTTAAAAAATTAATTCTTGAAGTAATTTTCTTTCTAAATATGTTTGTTTTATATAGTTCTTGAACTATATCTAAAAAAGAAAGGAAATCTTAATAATATTCCTGTCAGAAATTACTTTGGAAATTTTCCTGTCAGTTTATCAGTCTGAAATGAGTTCCAGTAAGACAAATTCTCAAGACTCCAGCATCAAGAAAGAACTTCAGTCTCTGATAATTATAGTCCAGCAACTTACTGCTAAGATGGATAAAATGGATACTAAAATAGACACTTTCATAGAAAAACTACAAAACAAATAGACTTGTTACATATGGACCTGCAACAACAGAAGATCCAGATGACAGGCATAGAAGAAGCTGTGAATGACATGGAAAATAGAATACAAGAAGAGGAAATCAACATTGAGTTTCTGCTGAAACAAAATACACATTTGCAAACAAAGCTGGATGACCTGGAAAATAGATCTAGGCGCAATAACATTAGGATTTTTGGACTGCCAGAAAATATTGAAGGTAACAATATTACTTCTTTTTAAC